>NC_084741.1:27846460-28086460 GCF_033978785.1 Entelurus aequoreus
TTTTTGAACGATTCATTTTAAGGAACTGATTCTAGTGATTCAGTACAGTCAAAAGAACTGCCGATCCATCACTACTCATGCTGTCATATCTTAAAGGGCCACACACACACATACGCTACTCTCATAACAACTAACAAGACATCATGGCGATGCCAGAAGTCGAGTTTTTTAACATGGAGATATTCTCAATACTTTTCTTTTTTCGAGCACAAAGAAAATAATATTTTAGTTAAATGTACGTTGTGTCTTGGATCAAAGATCCTATCTACTTAGAGTTAAAGTTGAAGTGCCATTATGTTGCAGCTATTTAAAATAGTTTGTCAATTTTTTCTGGCCTGAAATAAATTGGCCCTTTGAAACATATCTTTGTCTTTGTGTGTTGTATGTAGACCACATTGCTTTCTGAGTTCAGTGATGCAAATGCATGTCAAGTTGATCAACAGATTGTATTATTCTCCAGTGCAATAACAGTACTGAAATGAAGGCTAAAAGGGCATTAAAAAAAAGGGGGAAAAAAGAAGTAACTAAATAGTTACTTTTCACAGTAATGCATTACTTTTTGGTGTAAGTAACTGAGTTAGTAACTGAGTTACTTTTGAAATAAAGTAACTAGTAATTGTAACTAGTTACTGGTTTTCAGTAACTAACCCAACACTGTATATATACATATATATATATATACATATATACAGTACATATATATACATACATACATATACATATACACATATACATACATACAGTACATATATACATACATACATATACATCAGTGACGTGCGGTGAGGTGCATGACTGGTGAGGCACTGACTTCATCACAGTCAGATTTACAAACATCCATCCATCCCCATCCATTTACTACCGCTTGTCCCTTTTGGGGTCGCGGTGGGTGCTGGAGCCTATCTCAGCTGCATTCGGGCGGAAGGCGGGGCGGTATAGCTCGGTTGGGGCGGTATAGCTCGGTTGGTAGAGCGGCCGTGCCAGCAACTTGAGGGTTGCAGGTTCGATCCCCGCTTCCGCCATCCTAGTCACTGCCGTTGTGTCCTTGGGCAAGACACTTTACCCACCTGCTCCCAGTGCCACCCACACTGGTTTGAATGTAACTTAGATATTGGGTTTCACTATGTAAAGCGCTTTGAGTCACTTGAGAAAAAAGCGCTATATAAAATGTAATTCACTTCACTAATTCACTACACCCTGGACAAGTCGCCACCTCATCACAGGGCCAACACAGATAGACATACAACATTCACACTCACATTCACACACTAGGGACCAATTTAGTGTTGCCAATCAACCTATCCCCAGGTGCATGTCTTTGGAGGTGGGAGGAAGCCGGAGTACCCGGAGGGAACCCACGCAGTCACGGGGAGAACATGCAAACTCCACACAGAAAGATCCCGAGCCCGGGATTGAAACCAGGACTACTCAGGACCTTCGTATTGTGAGGCACATGCACTAACCCCTGTTCCACCGTGCTGCCCGATTTACAAACATATGAGCCCTAAAGAGTATCTTATTCACCATTTGATTGGCAGCAGTTAACGGGTTATGTTTAAAAGCTCATACCAGCATTCTTTACACATACAAACTGTAGCACACAAAAAAGCACATTTAATAAAAAAAACATTATTATGGTCTTACCTTTCTTGCTGGACATCCACACAGCCAGCCTTTGCGTGTGTACCACACCGTTTGAAAAGAACGGGTCTTCTGTCCCGAAGTCAAAAGCAAACCTTTTACCTCCGGCGTTGGTCTACCTTTAATTATTACCCTCTGCTTCGAAAGAAAGTCCAGTTTAGAAAACTGTTTTATTTCACATATGTAATCCTCCATGTTTTTAATAAAAGTTCAGGCGAGGGGAAATAAACAATCGCTGTACTTGACTTGCTAACTTTTTTTAAATTTTTAAATTTTCATTTTTTCTTCTGCGGCAGAGGAATGATCTCTGGGATCACTACCGCCCTCTACCACCAGGAGGCCGGATTACTGCGAGCCTCAGCCAGTACTCTTTTGCAGCAGTTTTATGAATGCTCAGCACAAAAAATACATTACACACATACAGTTGTTGACAAAATACACTATACATTATATACCTCAGCTAACTAAACTATGCCATAGTTTAGTTGGCTGATATAATTCATATAGCAATACGGTCTCACTGTACAGCAGGCCAGCAGTTAGCCGAGTCATTGCGCACAATCCATGTTGAGGCACAACTGAGTGACGTGCCTCAACTGGCTGCTGATCACCGCACCGTCTCTTCTCAGTATTTGAACGGCAAATGTGAATATAAAAATAAAAATAATCTAAAACTGGTGAAGTTAAATGGAAAATAACTTTAGTATAATCACTGGATGCATATAACAATTAAATTTTTTTTTTTTTCTTTTTAAATTTTTTTTCTTTCCATGATGGCAGGTGAGGCCCCGCCTCCCCTGCCTCTACTGACTGCACGTCACTGATATACATGTATACCTATATATATATATATATATATATATATATATATATATATATATATATATATATATATATATATATATATATGGTTGTGTGGAGCTATTTATTGGCAAACAACTGTGTTTGCTCTTTTTAAACCAAAAATGACAAAAGTACCCAAATGACCCTGATCAAAAGTTATATATCATATATATATCATATATATCATATATATATATATATATATATATATATACATATATATATATATATATATATATATATATATATATATATATATATATATATATATATATATATATATATATATATATATATATATATATATATATATATATATATATATATATATATATATATATATGTATATATATATATATATATATATATATATATATATATATATATATATATATATATATATATATATATGTATATATATATATATATATATATATATATATGATATATATATATATCATATATATCATATATATCATATATATATATATATGATATGACAGGGTCATTTGGGTACATATATATATATATATATATATATATATATATATATATATATATATATATATATATATATATATATATATATATATATATATATATATATATACACTACCGTTCAAAAGTTTGGGGTCACATTGAAATGTCCTTATTTTTTAAGGAAAAGCACTGTACTTTTCAATGAAGATAACTTTAAACTAGTCTTAACTTTAAAGAAATACACTCTATACATTGCTAATGTGGTAAATGCTAACCAGACACTGTTTTGGTACACTGTAAAAAATAATTATAGTTTTTAAGTTAGTCAGACTCAGAAATAAGGTTTCACTATGTTTAACTACCAAAACAGTGTCTGGCCAGCAGTAGTCAAAAGTTGAGAAAACACAAAAATCTTGTTGCATCATGTTGCCTTGAAAATTTGCGTTTTCTCAACTTTTTTTTTTGTTACAGTGTATAGTGTGTGTGACAATCATTGGTACTTTAACTTTACACTTACAAACTGAAGCACACAAAAAAGCACATTTAATAAAAAATACGTTATTATGGTCTTACCTTTACTTATAAGTGCAGGAGCAGTGGTGTTCATGTTGGAAGAGTTGTGAATGAATGAAATATGAAATCCGCGCAGCAGTCTGCAGGTGTACCTAATGTTGTGTCCCTGTTCACGGCTCCTCCGGCGCGCTGCGCGAGCATTGTTGTTTTTGCACTTTTTGGCTTCTTGTTAAGTGACTTTTTTTGGGTGGATTCGGTCTTGCACGTGGAGGGTTTGGGTGTGGGCTTTGGTTGGTGTGGCGCTCCCGTCGGGCGGTGCATTCTGCGGCGGAGGTGCTTGGCACCAGGAGGCGGGGTTATGAGACGAGCCTCCAGTTTTATGATCGCTCAGCACAAGAAATACGTTACACACATACAGTTGTTGACTGAAAAGATGCATGTACGGTGGACCTCCTCGCTAGCATGGGAATACTTCGTGGGCTACATCGAGCGGCCTTTGTAGCAGCGGAGTCAAGTGCTAGCGGTGACCGCCAATGGAGACGACATAAGCGGTGCGAGCGGAAGCAGAAGTGGGGATGCCGAGCTGGGCTAACAACAAAGAGAAAAGCTAACCAAAGAAGCGTGGAGTCTCCGGGTAAGAAGCCATTTAAACTAGAACTAGCCGGCGTCAGGCTGGATAATCCCTGCACACATAGCAATTCTCTTAGAATAAAACACAACTCACATAATGTTTTTTCTTTTGTGACCGTGTCAGAGGCAGACATACATTGTACTGAGGTAGCTAACTATGATGCGTTCAGTTTATCGCAACATCAAGCAAACAATCTGAATATCCCCGTCGTATCAATTCCTAGATATGGTCGAAACTATTTAAAGTGCAATACGCATAATAAACGCAACATTATTAATATTGCTACTTCGGATAATTTCAACAAACAATCCTCAAAACAGCCCACTACCTATAATATGGGCTTTTTAAACATAAGATCATTATCTTCCAAAACGTTATTAGTTAATGAAATCATTAGAGACAACACACTTGACGTCGTTGGTCTCGCCGAGACCTGGCTCAAACCAGACGATTTGTTTGCGCTAAATGAGGCATCTCCTCCTAACTATACCAATACACATGTTGCCCGACCTCTTAAAAGGGGAGGGGGTGTCGCACTAATATACAATGAAAACTATAATCTTACACCTAACCTAAATAATAAATATAACTCGTTTGAGGTGCTCACTATGAGGTTTGTCACACCGCTGCCTCTCCACCTGGCTGTTATCTACCGCCCCCCTGGGCCCTATTCGGACTTCATCAGTGAATTCTCAGAGTTTGTTGCTGATCTAGTGACGCACGCCGACAATATAATCATAATGGGGGACTTTAATATCCATATGAATACCCCATCGGACCCTCCATGCGTGGCGCTCCAGACTATAATTGATAGCTGTGGTCTTACACAAATAATAAATGAACCCACGCATCACAACGGTAATACGATAGATCTAGTGCTTGTCAGGGGTGTCACCACCTCTAAAGTTACGATACTCCCGTACACTAAAGTAATGTCCGATCATTACCTTATAAAATTCGAAGTTCTGACTCATTGTCAACAAACTAATAATAATAATAATAACTACTATAGCAGCCGCAACATTAATGCTGCCACAACGACGACTCTTACTGACCTACTGCCTTCGGTAATGGCACCATTCCCAAATTATGTGGGCTCTATTGATAACCTCACTAACAACTTTAATGACGCCCTGCGCGACACCATTGATATTGTAGCACCGCTAAAGCTAAAAAGGGCCCCTAAAAGGCGTACCCCATGGTTCACAGAAGAAACTAAAGCCCAGAAATTATCATGTAGAAAGCTGGAACGCAAATGGCGTGCAACTAAACTTGAGGTTTTCCATCAAGCATGGTGTGATAGTTTAATAACTTATAAACGCATGCTTACCTCAGCTAAAGCTAAATATTACTCAAATCTCATCCACCTCAACAAAAATGATCCTAAATTTCTGTTTAGTACAGTAGCATCGCTATCCCAACAAGGGACTCCTCCCAGTAGCTCCACCCACTCAGCAGATGACTTTATGAATTTCTTTAATAAGAAAATTGAAGTCATTAGAAAAGAGATTAAAGACAATGCATCTCAGCTACAACTGGGTTCTATTAACACAGATACGACTGTATATACGACGGATACCGCCCTCCAAAATAATTTCTCTCTCTTTGATGAAATAACATTGTGAGGAATTGTCAAAATGTGTAAATGGGACAAAACAAACAACATGTTTACTTGACCCAATTCCTGGGAAACTTATCAAGGAGCTTTTTGTATTACTAGGTCCATCAGTGTTAAATATTAAAAACTTATCACTTTCCTCTGGCACTGTTCCCCTAGCATTCAAAAAAGCGGTTATTCATCCTCTACTCAAAAGACCTAACCTCGATCCCGATCTCCTGGTAAACTACCGGCCGGTGTCCCACCTTCCATTTATCTCGAAAATCCTCGAAAAAATTGTAGCACAGCAGCTAAATGAACACTTAGCGTCTAACAATCTCTGTGAACTTTTTCAGTCCGGTTTCAGGGCAAATCACTCTACGGAGACAGCCCTCGCAAAAATGACTAATGATCTATTGCTAACGATGGATTCTGATGCTTCATCTATGTTGCTGCTTCTTGATCTTAGCGCCGCTTTCGATACTGTTGATCATAATATTTTATTAGAGCGTATCAAAACGCGTATTGGGATGACAGACTTAGCCTTGTCTTGGTTTAACTCTTGTCTTACTGACAGGATGCAGTGTGTCTCCCATAACAATGTGACCTCGGACTATGTTAAGGTAACGTGCAGAGTTCCCCAGGGTTCGGTTCTTGGCCCTGCACTCTTTAGTATTTACATGCTGCCGCTAGGTGACATCATACGCAAATACGGTGTTAGCTTTCACTGTTATGCTGATGACCCCCCACTCTACATGCCCCTAAAACTGACCAACACGCCAGATTGTAGTCAGCTGGAGGCGTGTCTCAATGGATGTCCGCTAACTTTTTGCAACTCAACGCTAAGAAAACGGAAATGCTGATTATCAGTCCTGCTCAACACCGACATCTATTTAATAATACCACCTTAACATTTGACAACCAAACAATTAAACAAGGCGACTCGGTAAAGAATCTGGGTATTATCTTCGACCCAACTCTCTCGTTTGAGTCGCACATAAAGAGTGTTACTAAAATGGCCTTCTTTCATCTCCGTAATATCGCTAAAATTCGTCCCATTCTGTCCACAAGCGATGCTGAGATCATTATCCATGCGTTCGTTACATCTCGTCTCGATTACTGTAACGTTTTATTTTCGGGCCTCCCTATGTCTAGCATTAAAAGATTACAGATGGTACAAAATGCGGCTGCTAGACTTTTGACAAAAACAAGAAAGTTTGATCATATTACACCTATACTGGCTCACTTGCACTGGCTTCCTGTGCACCTAAGATGCGACTTTAAGGTTTTACTACTTACGTATAAAATACTACACGGTCAAGCTCCTGCCTATCTTGACGATTGTATTTTACCATATGTCCCGGCAAGAAATCTGCGTTCAAAGAACTCCGGCTTATTAGTGATTCCCAGAGCCCAAAAAAGTCTGCGGGCTATAGAGCGTTTTCTATTCGGGCTCCAATACTATGGAATGCCCTCCCGGTAAAAGTTAGAGATGCTACCTCAGTAGAAGCATTTAAGTCTCATCTTAAAACTCATTTGTATACTCTAGCCTTTAAATAGACTCCCTTTTTAGACCAGTTGATCTGCCGTTTCTTTTCTTTTCTTTTCTACTCTGCTCCCAACCCGGGGTGGACCGCTAGCATGTCCATCAGATGGGGACATCTCTACGCTGCTGACCCGTCTCCACTCGGGATGGTTCCTGCTGGCCCCACTATGGACTGGACTTTCGCTGATGTGTTGGACTTTCACAATATTATGTCAGACCCACTCGACATCCATTGCTTTCGGTCTCCCCTAGAGGGAGGGGTTACCCACATATGCGGTCCTCTCCAAGGTTTCTCATAGTCATTCACATTGACGTCCCACTGGGGTGAGTTTTCCTTGCCCGTATGTGGGCCCTGTACCGAGGATGTCGTTGTGGCTTGTACAGCCCTTTGAGACACTTGTGATTTAGGGCTATATAAATAAACATTGATTGATTGATTGTTGACAAAATACACTGTACATTATATACCTCAGCTAACTAAACTATGGAAATGTATAATATAATTCATATAGCAATACGTTCTCACTGCACAGCAGGCCAGCAGTTAGCCAAGTCATTGCACACAATCCATGTTGAGGCACAAATCAGTGACGTGCCTCAACTGGCTGCTGATCACCGCACCGTCTCTTCTCAGTATTTGAACGACAAATGTGAAAATAAAAATAAAAATAATCTAAAACTGGTGAAGTTAAATGGAAAATAACTTTAGTATAATCACTGGATACATATAACAATTTAATTAATTTTTTTTCTTTTTACTGTTTTTTTCTTTCCATGATGGCAGGTGAGGCCGTGCCTCCCCTGCCTCTAGTGACTGCACGCCACTGCTTTTCCCCCCTTTTTTTTAATGCCCTTTTAGCCTTCATTTCAGTACTGTTATTGCACTGGAGAATAATACAATCTGTTGATCAACTTGACATGCATTTGCATCACTGAACTCAGAAAGCAATGTGGTCTACATACAACACACAAAGACAAAGATATGTTTCAAAGGGCCAATTTATTTCAGGCCAGAAAAAATTGACAAAACTATTTTAAATAGCTGCAACATAATGGCACTTTAACTTTAACTCTAAGTAGATAGGATCTTTGATCCAAGACACAACTTACATTTAACTAAAATGTTTTTTTCTTTGTGCTCGACAAAAGAAAAGTATTGAGAATGTCTCCATGTTAAAAAACTCGACTTCTGGCATCGCCATGATGTCTTGTTAGTTGTTATGAGAGTAGCGTATGTGTGTGTGTGTGTGGCCCTTTAAGATATGACAGCATGAGTAGTGATGGGATCGGCAGTTCTTTTGACTGTACTGAATCACTAGAATCAGTTCCTTAAAATGATTCGTTCAAAAAATTTGTTCACCGAATCCCCCCCCCCCCCCCACCCACCCCCCCAAATAAAAAATAGGAGGGGGGCATGCGTAGTACAGTACAGTGCAGACATTCGCGGGAGAAGCAGCAAATAGGCGCCCACACAACACTACCGCCCCTCCCTGAATCACGTTCGCGAACGACAACACTACCGCTCCTCCCTGAATCACGTTCGCGAACGACACAACACTAAGGGGGCGCCCCTTAGTACAGTATGTAGTACAGTACAGTGCAGACATTCGCGGGAGAAGCAGCAAATAGGGTGAACGCGAGTCCCGACGCACTGCGTAGGGACTCGCGTTAATCTAACAACAACAACAGTTGCAGTAGAAGGGATAATAATAATAATAATAATAATAATAATAATAATAATATGAATCAGAATTGATCCCCAAGGAGAAATGTATTTTTGTTACAATAACTGTGTAAATAATAGCCTATGTATGTGTACATACATTTGTTATTATTTTTATTTTAAATCTTCTCAAAACAGCCTGCCCTACACTTTACCCCCCGCCAGTAGACTGCTAGTAGACTAGTAGTCTACTCTCATAACTTTATGTGTTGAGATAATGGGGACGTGTGTTTGTTTTCATGTGGCTTGTTTTCATGGGATCGGCAGTTCTTTTGACTGTACTGAATCACTAGAATCAGTGACTGACACAGCACCACACTGTGGCCGCAGTTCAGTACGTGAACCGAATCACTTCTGCAGTTCTTTTGACTGTACTGAATCACTAGAATCAGTGACTGACACAGCACCACACTGTGGCCGCAGTTCCGTACGTGAACCGAATCACTTCTGCAGTTCTTTTGACTGTACTGAATCACTAGAATCAGTGACTGACACAGCACCACACTGTGGCCGCAGTTCAGTACGTGAACCAAATCACTTCTGCAGCAGCAGTACAGTTTAATTGCAAATCAGCATTATTATAATGATGATGATAGCTACTAAACAACATCAACAACAACAGTTGCAGTAGAATGGATAATAATAATAATAATAGTAATAATAATAATAATAATAATAATAATAATAATAATATGAATCAGAATTGATCCCCAAGGATTTATTTTTGTTACAATAACTGTGTAAATAATAGCCTATGTATGTGTACATACATTAGCTATTATTTAAATTTTAAATCTTCTCAAAACAGCCTGCCCTACACTTTACCCCCCGCCCCCGCCCCCGCAGAGCAGAGAGCGAGAGCGTTGTCGTTCACTGAGTGATTCATGTCGTTAATCCGTGGTGAACGAATCATTCGCTCAGTCCCTCCCCCCGCCCTCTCATTGGCTGCGTCGTTCGCCGACGTCGAGGGTTCAGTGAGTCACAGAATGCGCCAGTTCCACTCATACCGGCATGGTCGCGGCGGAGCTCAACTGAACTGAGAAAGGAACGAATCAGTTCATGAAGTGATTCGGTTCAGTACGTTCACTCAAAAGATTCGTTCTTTCGAACGAATCGTTCGCGAATGACACAACACTAAGCATGAGAGGTGAGTGACGTCAGTGAGTGAGTGGGTGAGAGAGGTGAGGGAGCGGCGACAGTGAGTGCGTGTAGGTGCTCTAGCTTGGTGGATGGCTGCGTGCAATAAAGTCACAAAGTTGCAACAAACCGCCGGGCTCGTCATTCACCCTCAGCTGTAAAGACCCTCTTCCGGGTAAAGTGAAGGTTGTTAGACCCGAAGTACGGCTCTGGAGGCGTGCTTTCTGTGGGTGGGGGAAAGCACGCCTCTTCTTTTCCACCGGAGCGCTCCAATAAAACACACTCAGATCTTCAGTTTCCAGCCGATACTACATAAAAATAACGTAAAATAACGCAGTAACGCATCATGCAGTAACGGTAACTGAGTTACTGCATATAAAAAATAACGCGTTAGATTACTAGTTACTGCCGAAACTAACGGTGTTACAGTAACGCGTTACTTAGTAACACGTTAGTCCCAACACTGTATATATATATATATATATATATATATATATATATGTATATATGTATGTATGTATGTATGTATATATATATATATATATATGTATATATATATATATATATATATATATATATATATATATATATATATATATATATATATATATATATATATATATATATATATATATATATATATATATATATATATGGCGGCGCATTGAAATGCAGCAGCTTGAAGACGCTCTTGGGAGTGTTGAGCGATTTGGCAAAAAACACCCGTCATTTCTGTCAATTTCATGGCTGGCTCAAAGCGTGAACACTCTGTGATCACATACGACCGACAGACAATTCTGGATGTGGATGGATATCGTTATAGACTGAAAGATGCATGTACGGTGGACCTCCTCGCTAGCATGGGAATACTTCGCGGGCTACATCGAGCGGCCTTTGTAGCAGCGGAGTCAAGTATTAGCGGGGACCGTCAATGGAGGCGACGTAAGCGGTGCGAGCGGAAGCAAAAGCGGGGATGCCGAGCGGGGCTAACAACAAAGGGAAAAGCTAATCACCAAAGAAGCGTGGAGTGTCCGGGTAAGAACTCATTTAAACTAGAACTAGCTGGCGCCAGGCTGGATAATCCCTGCACACATAGCAATTCTCTTAGAATAAAACACAACTCACATAATGTTTTTTCTTTTGTGACCGTGTCAGAGGCAGTCACACATTGTACTGAGGTGGCTAACTATGATAACCCTAACCCAAACAATCTGAAAATTCCCGTCGTATCAATTCCTAGATATGGTCGAAACTATTTAAAGTGCACTACGCATAATAAACGCAACATTAGTAATATTGCTACTTCGGATAATTTCAACAAACAATCCTCAAAACAGCCCACTACCTATAATATGGGCTTTTTAAACATAAGATCATTATCTTCCAAAACGTTATTAGTTAATGAGGTCATTAGAGACAACAAACTTGACGTCGTTGGTCTCGCCGAGACCTGGCTCAAACCAGACGATTTTTTTGCGCTAAATGAGGCATCTCCTCCTAACTATACGAATGCACATGTTGCCCGTCCTCTTAAAAGGGGAGGGGGTGTCGCACTAATATACAATAAAAACTATAATTTTACACCTAACTTAAAAATAATCAATATAACTCGTTTGAGGTGCTCACTATGAGGTTTGTCACACCGCTGCCTCTCCACCTGGCTGTTATCTACCGCCCCCCTGGGCCCTATTCGGACTTCATCAGTGAATTCTCAGAGTTTGTTGCTGATCTAGTGACGCACGCCGACAATATAATCATAATGGGGGACTTTAATATCCATATGAATACCCCATCGGACCCTCCATGCGTGGCGCTCCAGACTATAATTGATAGCTGTGGTCTTACACAAATAATAAGTGAACCCACGCATCGCAACGGTAATACGATAGATCTAGTGCTTGTCAGGGGTGTCACCACCTCTAAAGTTACGATACTCCCGTACACTAAAGTAATGTCTGATCATTACCTTATAAAATTCGAAGTTCTGACTCATTGTCAACAAACTAATAATAATAATAATAACTACTATAGCAGCCGCAACATTAATGCTGCCACAACGACGACTCTTACTGACCTACTGCCTTCGGTAATGGCACCATTCCCAAATTATGTGGGCTCTATTGATAACTTCACTAACAACTTTAACGACGCCCTGCGTGACACCATTGATAGTGTAGCACCGCTAAAGCTAAAAAGGGCCCCTAAAAAGCGTACCCCATGGTTTACAGAAGAAACTAAAGCCCAGAAATTATCATGTAGAAAGCTGGAACGCAAATGGCGTGCGACTAAACTTGAGGTTTTCCATCAAGCATGGAGTGATAGTTTAATAATTTATAAACGCATGCTTACCTCAGCTAAAGCTAAATATTACTCAAATCTCATCCACCTCAACAAAAATGATCCTAAATTTTTGTTTAGTACAGTAGCATCGCTAACCCAACAAGGGACTCCTCCCAGTAGCTCCACCCACTCAGCAGATGACTTTATGAATTTCTTTAATAAGAAAATTGAAGTCATTAGAAAAGAGATTAAAGACAATGCATCTCAGCTACAACTGGGTTCTATTAACACAGATACGACTGTATATACGACGGACACTGCCCTCCAAAATAGTTTCTCTCTCTTTGATGAACTAACATTGGAGGAATTGTTAAAATGTGTAAATGGGACAAAACAAACAACATGTTTACTTGACCCAATTCCTGGGAAACTTATCAAGGAGCTTTTTGTATTATTAGGTCCATCAGTGTTAAATATTATAAACTTATCACTTTCCTCTGGCACTGTTCCCCTAGCATTCAAAAAAGCGGTTATTCATCCTCTACTCAAAAGACCTAACCTCGATCCTGACCTCATGGTAAACTACCGGCCGGTGTCCCACCTTCCGTTTATCTCGAAAATCCTCGAAAATATTGTCGCACAGCAGCTAAATGAACACTTAGCGTCTAACAATCTCTGTGAACCTTTTCAATCCGGTTTCAGGGCAAATCACTCTACGGAGACAGCCCTCGCAAAAATGACTAATGATCTATTGCTAACGATGGATTCTGATGCGTCATCTATGTTGCTGCTTCTTGATCTTAGCGCCGCTTTCGATACTGTTGATCATAATATTTTTTTAGAGCGTATCAAAACGCGTATTTGGATGTCAGACTTAGCCTTGTCTTGGTTTAACTCTTATCTTACTGACAGGATTCAGTGTGTCTCCCATAACAATGTGACCTCGGACTATGTTAAGGTAACGTGCGGAGTTCCCCAGGGTTCGGTTCTTGGCCCTGCACTCTTTAGTATTTACATGCTGCCGCTAGGAGACATCATACGCAAATACGGTGTTAGCTTTCACTGTTATGCTAATGACACTCAACTCTACATGCCCCTAAAGCTGACCAACACGCCGGATTGTAGTCAGCTGGAGGCGTGTGTTAATGAAATTAAACAATGGATGTCCGCTAACTTTTTGCAACTCAACGCTAAGAAAACGGAAATGCTGATTATCAGTCCTGCTCAACACCGACATCTATTTAATAATACCACCTTAACATTTGACAACCAAACAATTAAACAAGGCAACTCGGAAAAGAATCTGGGCATTATCTTCGACCCAACTCTCTCGTTTGAGTCACACATTAAAAGTGTTACTAAAACGGCCTTCTTTCATCTCCGTAATATCGCTAAAATTCGTTCCATTTTGTCCACAAGCGATGCTGAGATCATTATCCATGCGTTCGTTACATCTCGTCTCGATTACTGTAACGTTTTATTTTCGGGCCTCCCTATGTCTAGCATTGAAAGATTACAGATGGTACAAAATGCGGCTGCTAGACTTTTGACAAAAACAAGAAAGTTTGATCATATTACGCCTATACTGGCTCACTTGCTTCCTGTGCACCTAAGATGCGACTTTAAGGTTTTACTACTTACGTATAAAATACTACACGGTCAAGCTCCTGCCTATCTTGCCGATTGTATTGTACCATATGTCCCGGCAAGAAATCTGCGTTCAAAGAACTCCGGCTTATTAGTGATTCCCAGAGCCCAAAAAAAGTCTGCGGGCTATAGAGCGTTTTCTATTCGGGCTCCAATACTATGGAATGCCCTCCCGGTAAAAGTTAGAGATGCTACCTCAGTAGAAGCATTTAAGTCTCATCTTAAAACTCATTTGTGTACTCTAGCCTTTAAATAGACTCCCTTTTTAGACCAGTTGATCTGCCGTTTCTTTTCTTTTCTTTTCTTTTCTACTCTGCTCCCAACCCGGGATGGACCGCTAGCCTGTGCATCGGATGGGGACATCTCTACGATGCTGACCCGTCTCCGCTCGGGATGGTTCCTGCTGGCCCCATTATGGACTGGACTTTCGCTGATGTGTTGGACTTTCACAATATTATGTCAGACCCACTCGACATCCATTGCTTTTGGTCTCCCCTAGAGGGGGGGGGGGATGTTACCCACATATGCGGTCCTCTCCAAGGTTTCTCATAGTCATTCACATTGACGTCCCACTGGGGTGAGTTTTCCTTGCCCGTATGTGGGCTCTGTACCGAGGATGTCGTTGTGGCTTGTACAGCCCTTTGAGACACTTGTGATTTAGGGCTATATAAATAAACATTGATTGATGATATATATATATATATATATATATATATATATATATATATATATATATATATATATATATATATATATATATATATATATATATATATATATATATATATATATATATATATATATATATATATATATATATACATATATATGTATATATATATATATATATATATATATATATATAAATATATATATATATATATATATATATATATATATATATATATATATATATATACACACACACACATATATATATATACATATATATGTGTATGTATACTCATATGTATACATATATATTTGTATGTATATGTATGCATATGTATATGTATGTATATATATGTGTATATGTAAATATGTATATATGTATGTGTATGTATATATATGTATGTATATATATATATATATATATATATATATATATATATATATATATATATATATATATATATATATATATATATATATATATATATATATATATATATATATATATATATATATATATATGAATTGATTAACGTAGACCCCGACTTAAACAAGTTGAAAAACTTATTCGGGTGTTACCATTTAGCAGAGGTGGGACCAAGTCATTGCTTTGCAAGTCACAAGTAAGTCTCAAGTCTTTGCCCTCAAGTCTCGAGTCAAGTCCCGAGTCAAGACAGGCAAGTCCCGAGTCAAGTCCAAAGTCAAGACTGGAAAGTCTCAAGTCAAGTCCCAAGTCCTGCATTTTGAGTTTCGAGTCCTTTCAAGTCCTTTTAACCACAGACTAATATATTAACACAGATTGTGTATGCTTTTAAAACGCTGTATTTATTTATTAAAACAAGTGCATTTGATATTGCAGGAAAAAAAATAGTGCTGACATTGCACTTCATAATAGCACTATTAACCAGTTATTTTAAACATTTAACTCATTCCTTTACAGAATAAACCCATTTGAAAAAACAAGTGCAACTGTACTTATTTGTACAAAAGTGTTAACTAAGGCTGCAGCTAACGATTATTTTTCTATCGATTAATCTATAGATTATTTTTTTCGATTAATCGGTTAATCTATAGATTTTTTTTCGATTAATCTATAGATTATTTTTCCTTTTACCGATTATTTTTTTATTCAAAATGAAGATGAAAAAATAAATGTAGGCCCGTTTTTTCAAAAGGCATGGCTTTTATTTACAAAAAAAAGAAGTATGGCCACTCAGTCAACATTGACAACTACATGACTAAATATTCTGTAACAATGTAAACATTTAAAAATTTTAACATTTAACAAAATTAAAAGTAGCTTATTTGCTTTTTAATGTGCAAATATAAAAGTCAACATCCAGTGCAAATCTTAATATTCTGCAATAGTATAAGCATTTCAAAAGTAAAAGTATTGCTTATTTTGCTTTAAAATGTGAAAAAATAAAGATAAACATCCAATACAAAAAAGTGCAAAACGAAATATTCTGTAACAACAGTGTAAACATTTCAACAAAAGTGAAAGTATTGCTTATTTGCTAAAATGTGCAAAAATAAAGATAAACATCCAATACAAAAAAGTGCCAATCTAAATATTCTGGAGCACTGTAAACATTAAGTATAGCTTTTAAAATGTGCAAAATAAACATCCAGTCCAACACAGTACACAATAACCAATTCTACTCATTCCAGTGAGTGACTAACAGTTGTAATGAAGAAAGGTTAGCATGTGTACATGTTTGGTTCTTTTCTTGTTTACAATATTCCCAGCAGCTGAAAATAGGCGCTCAGAAGGGGTCGATGTGGCTGGAACTGAGAGGTAATTAGCCTTCACCTCAAGCCAGGACTGCGAGTGAGCTGAGCTGCAGTTTATATTTCTAGAAGGTCAACGGGCTCATAGTGATGTTATTAGTAGTTGACTGGGAGGTGTTTATTATCATTTGGGGAGAGTCCGCTGCCTGATGCTCACCTGCTAAACACCTATCTGCTCCACGCTGAAGCGCTGACTACATGCGCTCTGAATACACACTGCTGATTGGCTGATAATGCTTCGTGTGTACCAATCAGATGGTTGTGTGGGTGGGACAATGCTGTGTGTGTACCAATCAGATGGTTGTGTGGGTGGGACAATGCTGCGTGCTGAGACAGAGGCAGAGGAGCGAAGCAGCTCGTTAAGACTTTAGCAGCTAAAGTTAGCTTTAGCTTAGAAACTCGTTCGGTACACCCCCGTGCCGAACCGAAAGCCCCGTACCGAAACGGTTCAATACAAAACACATACCGTTACACCCCTAGCAGATACAAATGACCCATTCATGTTTTTGTGTAATGATGACAACGTATGCTCGCGCGGACGATTGACTAGTTGATGGTTTTCTTTTCAAATGTTCGTTCATAGCCGTTGTGCTGCTATGATAGGCCATTTCCGCTCGACACAGTGTGCATACAACAACATTATTAGGCCGTTTATTGAAATACTCCCACACTTTTGACCACTTTTGGCATGCTTTTCCCCCCTTGCTCGCACCGCTCACACCGCTCGCACCGCTCGCACCGCTCGCACCGCTCGCACCGCTCGCACCGTCTGCTTTGATCGTCTGCTTTGCGGTCCGCCATGAGGGTAGTGTGACGTAAATATGCGACGCGTCGACGCACAAAAACGGTGTCGACGTATTTACGTAACCGATGACGTCGACTATGTCGACGCGTCGTTTCAGCCTTAGTGTTAACATTGTATTTCCATGGCATATTGCATTGTAACTAGTTCCACAGCAGTTTCTATCCTGTTCTTACCTTATCTCATTGATCTAATCTCATACTGTATGTGTGTTGATGTGTGCGTACACATGAAAAACATAACAAATACATGAACATAATGAACAGAGTTGTACTTTTTAGATGTCAGGGCCCTATGCAATATGTACACATATTCTTAATATAGTATACATTTTAACTGACCTTTATTTGACTATGTTTGTCTTTTTGTAAGTGGCTAAAATATGCGGTGCTGCTGACCGCCGTCTAACGTTACGTTACTGTGTGATACATTGACTAACGTAACGTTATGTGTAGGTACCTCATGCAACCCTGCTTAAAAAATCACTTGAGAAAAAGTATGAATAAGGTAGCGAACTGCAGTGGACGCAACATATTGCCGTGTTGGCAATGGCATTATAACCATAGACATCTTATAACTAGACGCAAGATTGGCAATTTGGCCGCCATCTTGAAGTGGTGATGAGGAGCCGGCGAACAGCCTAAACTGACAGTTGACAGGTAGAAAACAAAGATGCCGGGCTGGTGTTCAGCGTTTTCCTACTCAAATGAGCGGACTGTTGAAAATAGGAATCGGGAGATTACTTTTCACAAGTAAGATTTAACATTAACGTACTATTGTTTGTATTTTATGAAAATAATATTACCACAGAATTGAGAAGGAGCAAAGATCTTCAATATTTGTATGTGAAAATCACATATAAATCTTCTGGGGGAGGATGACGCCCCTACAGGGGTTTGCTTTACAAACTTTCAGCCCCACCTAAAACAAAATTCACCAGCCGCCATTGATTATGATGCATTCTCATTTTAGGCAAAATATAAGACAATACTTTCTTAACAGTATAATTGTAACCAGGAATAAGTCTTCAAGTAACGATATTCAAATACTAACATTGTTGGGTAAGACAGCATTTGGTTTTATTCTGAATCCAGTGAAACAGATTGGTGGTTTTAGCTGATATAAAGACTTTCAGGTGTTTATTTATGTTTAAGTATTTGGCAGACGCTTTTATCCAGAGCGACATACATAAAAAATACATATAAAACAATCACTGTAAACATTATCATTTAAGGGAAGAATGTAATACAAAATATCGATACAAAGTGTCAAGACAGAATAAACTCTGCTGCTGCAGCAACAGAGATACAGTCTATAAGATATATAGATATCTAATGTATTCATACATTGTTTATGTAGGATATACGCATGTATATATAACCTAATCATATTGTTTCTTCAATTTAAAAATAGCTGACTGTTTTTTCCCCCTTTTTCTGGGATTATATTCCCAGTTTTGATCTCGGACGTCTGGTCACTTATAGCGTATAAGAATATTATATTACTGTTAAGCAAACTATGAATAATAAAACACACCAAAACATGTGTCCGTTATCATAGCTACACGTATGACAAAAAAGCGCGTGAAAATCAGTGGTATTCAGTGAGGTAAGATTAATTAAATGCGCTGACAATTCATTGCTCCTGCCAAATGAATTGCACTGAGTGGAGCGGATCACCACTCCAAGATGGCGGCCCCGCGTCTCGTCTGCGCCAGTAGGCAGTAGCGCTCGATGCTGCGTACCCTTAGAACAGGGGTGGGCAATTAATTTTTACCGGGGGCCGCATGAGCAACCCGAGCACTGCTGGAGGGCCACACCGACAATATTTCAATTAAGTTTTGCACAAATTATTTTTGATATACCGCAAGATAGATGATAATAATAATAATAATATTTTCATTTAACCTAACTTATCTTTATACAAAAGCAGATGGCTTTTGATGGTTTTATTTTTAACACTTTCTTACACAACACTTCCTGATGTATATTACAATACAACAATTTCAATTTCTGTCACTTCATCCTGCATCCTCTTTGTTGTGAACGTAGCACGTCTGTAAGGTGATTGGCGAAGAAGGAAGAAGCGTTGCTGTTGCGGAAATGAGGAGTGAGGATTGGTTTTCCTTTTGGAAAGAACGAGATAAGTTGAGCTGTGTTAGTATAGCATGCTCAATAAAAGTTTAAAAAGAACGTCAGACTTGGTGTGCACTTCTTCTGGACGCTACAATTGATGTCACAAGTGGGATGAAATGCCTCCCAGTTCGCCTTGCCATCAAACCTGGGAGTCTTCATTGAGGGCGGAATTCCCCCCGTGGCAAGCAGCGTGGCTGCACCTGTAAACGCTCTCTCCCTCTCTCTCTCTCTTTCCGGCGAGCTCCTCACGTGGCACGTACCTCCCGATGACGTAGCACACAAGCAGCGCAGTATGCGCAAAGTTTTACTTCTGACACCAATTGTAGCGTCCAGAAGAAGTGCACAGCAAGTCTGACGCAATTTTTAAACTTTTATTGAGCAAGCTATACTAACACAGCTCAACATATCTCGTTCCTTCCACACGCACGTCTCCTCACTTCTCATTTACACAACTCAAGAAGACAACATCTACTTCAGCAGGTCGTTACACTATATTCTTTAAACACAGCAACATGTGTACCACAAATAAGCACACGGCTTTACTTTTACTTGGCAGTCCATGTCTTTTTTAAAACACGCCATTCGTCATCAACTTTTCTCTTTTTAGCGTCTCGGGGATAACCGCTGTGCGCCTTCCCTCACAGGACATACGCACATATAACACTTTTCAAAATAAAAGCAGCACAGTTGTATTGCACGCACGACAAAGATGTTTTTTGAAATGTATTTTGTATTTGTGATTGCCGCTGCGCGCACGAGCATACGTCCACACGGAAGTAATACAAATAACGCTTTTCAAAACAAAAGCAGCACTGTTGTATTGCACACTCGAAATAGATACTTTTTTAAATGTATTTTGTAATTTATAATTGGCCTCACGCGGGCCGGACAGGGGCTTACAAAGGGCCAGATGCGGCCCGCGGGCCGCAGAATGCCCAGGTCTGCCTTAGAAGATGTCTATGGTTAGAACGTTAGCAGTGAGTTTGCAGCCTCACTGATTTAACTACACAGCAAATAAAAGTCATGTTACTTAGCCAATAAACGTTATCTTACATTCAAAACGTACCCTTCTTTGTGCAACTTCAAATGTCGAACGAAGTTGGAAGTTGTTGCGTCTCCGTCTGTAATATTCGAACAGCGTGATTTGCATACGGCAATTCGTTTTTTGTTGACCAAGTTGTAGTTTTTATACCCGAACGAAACCAACTTTGGCATAATTGTTTCTCACTGGCGCGTTGTTTGACAACTCTTGTTCATTGGTTGTCCTGCAATTTGATTGGATGAATGCTGTGTGATGAAAATAACGTAGATCTAATTTGATTGGCTGTTGTGAGAGCACACACGCTGACATGCAGCACACACGCTGATAGACACACACGTGAAAAATGAAATATACGGAGCGCTCCCAAATAACTTTTTAAGCTTTGGGTTTTGGGGAAAGTAGCAAGTCATGTCAAGTCAAAAGGCTCAAGTCCAAGTGAAGTCACAAGTCATTGATGTTAAAGTCTAAGTCGAGTTGCAAGTCTCTTCACATTTTGTCAAGTCGAGTCTAAAGTCATCAAATTCATGACTCGAGTCTGACTCGAGTCCAAGTCATGTGACTCGAGTCCACACCTCTGCCATTTAGTGATCAATTGTACGGAGGCTTTGCAGCTGACGTCATCAGCCACGTGACATTAGCTTGGCGGCCATCTTGCCGGTCACCAGTTCACTGCCGGTCAACGACTCACACACGCTTTCTTGTTTGATCTGCTGCTATTTGAGCTTGGAAATGCCGGAAACCTGCTGTGCTGTTGGATGTAGCAATAGACGAGGCGATAAACCAAATCTTAGCTTCGGATCGCGGCGATTTGTCGTGAACGATGGAAACCTACGATGTACACAAGGATATGCAATGAACACTTCATATCAGGTATGTAAACAAACTATTCACCCCTGATTTGTTTCACAAAATGTGAAATAATACAATATGGGATGATACATATATGATTGTTGAAAATGCTGGGTGCATTTTTAGAAAGGCAGCAAGAGCAGCAAGGCAGGGAATGGGATGATTTCTTCAGTTCACCCCCCCCCCCGCCCCCCGGTTCTGTCTGTGTGATGCTAGGTACCGTTTTTATTTTTTCATGATGTCTCATCTGATTGGCTTGAAAACTTTATCAATGTAAACGTTGAGCTTCATATTGGAATTGAACAATTAATTATCATGAGTGAATGCATTAGGAAATTTCAAAAAAAATTATGATGGACCTTGTGAAACAATTTTTTTCTAATGAAGCATTTTTGAACAAGAGGCTTTTTGTTACTTCATTTGGCACAAGGTAAAATCTACATTGGTAAAGTTTTATCGCCTCGTCTATTGCTACATCCAACAGCACAGCAGGTTTCCGGCATTTCCAAGCTCAAATAGCAGCAGATCAAACAAGAAAGCGTGTGTGAGTCGTTGACCGGCAGTGAACGGGTGACCGGCAAGATGGCCGCCAAGCTAATGTCACGTGGCTGATGACGTCAGCTGCAAAGCCTCTATAGTTTACTATGTTGTGTGTATATTAAATGTCTAATATAATTGTTCTCTTTGTTTATATTTACTGTATTGACAAGCAAAAGGACTTAAATTAATACTACAATATAGACTGCAATAGTTTCCTATATTGGGTGTTTTTTTTAAACAAGTGTACAGTATTTGTAATTTGTTTTCTTTTAATACTCCGGCTTCCTCCCACCTCCAAAGACATGCACCTGGGGATCGATTGATTGGCAACACTAAATTGGCCCTAGTGTGTGACTGTGAATGTTGTCTGTCTATCTGTGTTGGCCCTGTGATGAGTTGGCGACTTGTCCAGGGACGGTGTAGCCCGCCTTCCGCACAAGTGCAGCTGGGATAGGCTCCAGCACCCCTCGCGACCCCGAAAGGGACAAGCGGTGGAAAATGGATGGATGGATATTTTTTTAATCAGTAGAGTTTCAGTATTAGTAAAATATCTGGCAGACTGCAATTTTTAAAAAGTATAACAATTTGTGCCTGCTTGTTTTAAATCTAGAGTCTCTGTGTCAGAGGTGGACATGCATTCTACTGAGGTGGCAAATTATGATATGTCCAGTCTATTGCAGCACCAAGCAAACAATCGGAAAATTCCCGTCATATCAATTCCTAGATATGGTCGAAACTATTTAAAGTGCACTACGCATAATAAACGCAACATTGTTAATATTGCCACTACGGATAATCTTAACAAAAACTCGTCAAAACAGCCCAATACCTATAATATGGGCTTTTTAAACATAAGATCATTGTCTCCCAAGGCGTTATTAGTTAATGAGGTCATTAGAGACAACAATCTTAACATCATTGGTCTTAGCGAAACCTGGCTCAAACCAGACAATTTTTTTGCTAACTATACGAATGCGCATGTTGCCCGTCCTCTTAAAAGGGGAGGGGGGCACTAATATACAATGAAAATTTCAACCTTACCCCTAACCTAAATAATAAATATAAATCGTTTGAGGTGCTTACTATGAGGTCTGTCACACCGCTACCTCTCAACCTGGCTGTTATCTACCGCCCCCCTGGGCCCTATTCGGACTTTATCAGTGAATTCTCAGAGTTCGTTGCTGATCTAGTGACGCACGCCGACAATATAATCATAATGGGGGACTTTAATATCCATATGAATACCCCATCGGACCCTCAGTGCGTGGCGCTCCAAACCATAATTGATAGCTGTGGTCTTACACAAATAATACATGAACCCACGCATCGCAACGGTAATACAATAGATCTAGTGCTTGTCAGGGGTGTCACCACCTCCAAAGTTATGATACTTCCATATACTAAAGTAATGTCCGATCATTACCTTATAAAATTTGAAGTTTTGACTCATTGTGAACAAGCTAATAATAATAATAACTGCTATAGCGGCCGCAACATTAATGCTGCCACAACGATGACTCTTGCTGACCTACTGCCTTCGGTAATGGCACCATTCCCAAATTATGTCGGCTCTATTGATAACCTCACTAATCAACTTTGACGATGCCTTGCGCGAAATTATTGATAGTATAGCACCGCTAAAGCAAAAAAGGGCCCCTAAAGGAGCACCCCATGGTTTACAGAAGAAATTAGAGCTCATAAATCATCATGTAGAAAACTGGAACGCAAATGGCGCGCGACTAAACTTGACGTTTTCCATCAAGCATGGAGTGATAGTTTAATAACTTATAAACGCATGCTTACCTTAGCTAAAGCTAAATACTACTCAAATCTCATCCGCCTCAACAAAAACGATCCTAAATTTCTGTTTAGTACAGTAGCATCGCTAACCCAACAAGGGACTCCTCCCAGTAGCTCCACCCACTCGGCAGATTATTTTATGAATTTCTTTAATAAGAAAATTGAACTCATTAGAAAGGAGATTAAAGACAACGCATCCCAGCTACAACTGGGTTCTATTAACACAAATACGACTGTATATACGACGGACACTGCCCTCCAAAATAGTCTCTCTATTTTTGATGAAATAACATTAGAGGAATTATTACAGCGTGTAAGTGGGATAAAACAAACAACATGTTTACTTGACCCACTTCCTGGGAAACTTATCAAGGAACTGTTTGTATTATTAGGTCCATCAGTGTTAAATATTATAAAGTTATCATTTTCCTCCGGCACTGTTCCCCTAGCATTCAAAAAAGCGGTTATTCATCCTCTGCTCAAAAGACCTAACCTCGATCCTGACCTCATGGTAAACTACCGACCGGTCTCCCACCTTCCGTTTATTTCCAAAATTCTCGAAAAAATTGTTGCACAGCAGCTAAATGAACACTTAGTGACTAACAATCTCTGTGAACCTTTTCAATCCGGTTTCAGGGCAAATCACTCTACGAAGACAGCCCTCGCAAAAATGACTAATGATCTATTGCTAACAATGGATTCTGATGCGTCATCTATGTTGCTGCTTCTTGATCTTAGCGCCGCTTTCGATACCGTCGATCATAATATTTTATTAGAGCGTATCAAAACACGTATTGGCATGTCAGACTTAGCCTTGTCTTGGTTTAACTCTTATCTTACTGACAGGATGCAGTGCGTCTCCCATAACAATGTGACCTCGGACTATGTCAAGGTAACGTGCGGAGTTCCCCAGGGTTCGGTTCTTGGCCCTGCACTCTTTAGTATTTACATGCTGCCGCTGGGTGACATCATACGCAAGTACGGTGTTAGCTTTCACTGTTATGCTGATGACACTCAACTCTACATGCCCCTAAAGCTGACCAACACGCCGGATTGTAGTCAGCTGGAGGCGTGTCTTAATGAAATTAAACAATGGATGTCCGCTAACTTTTTGCAACTCAACGCTAAGAAAACGGAAATGCTGATTATCGGTCCTGCTAGACACCAACATCTATTTAATAATACCACCTTAACATTTGACAACCAAACAATTACACAAGGCGACTCGGTAAAGAATCTGGGTATTATCTTCGACCCAACTCTCTTGTTTGAGTCACACATTAAGAGTGTTACTAAAACGGCCTTCTTTCATCTCCGTAATATCGCTAAAATTCGTTCCATCTTGTCCACTAGCGACGCTGAGATCATTATTCATGCGTTCGTTACGTCTCGTCTCGATTACTGTAACGTATTATTTTCGGGTCTCCCTATGTCTAGCATTAAAAGATTACAGTTGGTACAAAATGCGGCTGCAAGGCTTTTGACAAAAACAAGAAAGTTTGATCATATTACGCCTACAGGTATACTGGCTCACCTGCACTGGCTTCCTGTGCACTTAAGATGCGACTTTAAGGTTTTACTACTTACGTATAAAATACTACACGGTTTAGCTCCAGCCTATCTCGCCGATTGTATTGTACCATATGTCCCGACAAGAAATCTGCATTCAAAGAACTCCGGCTTATTAGTGATTCCCAGAGCCAAAAAAAAGTCTGCGGGCTATAGAGCGTTTTGTATTCGGGCTCCAGTACTCTGGAATGCCCTCCCGGTAACAGTTAGAGATGCTACCTCAGTAGAAGCATTTAAGTCCCATCTTAAAACTCATTTGTATAATCTAGCCTTTAAATAGACCCCCCTTTTTTAGACCAGTTGATCTGCCGTTTCTTTTCTTCTCTCCTCTTCTCCGCTGTCCCTTGCGAGGGGGAGTTGCATAGGTCCGGTGGCCATGGATGAAGTGCTGGCTGTCCAGAGTCGGGACCCCGGGTGGACCACTAGCCTGTGCATCGGTTGGGGACATCTCTGCGCTGCTGACCCGTCTCCGCTCGGGATGGTTTCCTGTTGGCCCCGCTGTGGACTGGACTCTCGCTGATGTGTTGGATCCAATGTGGACTGGACTTTCACAATGTTATGTCAGACCCACTCGACATCCATTGCTTTCGGTCTCCCCTAGAGGGGGGGGGGTTACCCACATATGCGGTCCTCTCCAAGGTTTCTCATAGTCATTCACCGACGTCCCACTGGGGTGAGTTTTTCCTTGCCCGTATGTGGGCTCTGTACCGAGGATGTCGTTGTGGCTTGTACAGCCCTTTGAGACACTTGTGATTTAGGGCTATATAAATAAACATTGATTGATTGATATGATACTCCTTCATTTCCGAACTTGCCCAAAATAGAAAAAATGACATTATACACAATGTGCAACCCTGAATAAATACACATTTTAATCAATATTGTCATGTTTTATACATAACATTACAGTAAACAAATTGAAATCCAAACTGTATTGTCTAAAAAGGGAATCAGCAAAAAAATTAAAGACACTGACCTTTTATAGTTATGAGTTATTACCCTATTATTTACGTAAAAAACCTCTCATCCACTTGACTTTTGAAGACCAAATTCTTCTTCCCGAGACCAACGCGGATCTTTTTAAAGATCTGTAGGGAAGTTGATTAATTTCAATACAGCATCATGTCCGTCTTGGTAAAAGTATATACAGTACACAAAATACTAACCACTTGCTCCAAGTACGTCAGCACGGCTGCTAGTACAAAGTTCTGAGATGCAAGGTCAATGATGCAAAAGAACAACGTGTCAAAAATCAGCAGGGTGCCCTCATGTCCGTAGAAGAGCACATTACTGAAGGTGTGGGCTTCATCTATGGTGACAAACACACTTTACAACATGCACCAACAAACAAATATACACAACACCACAAATACCATTATAAAAGATGCTCTTGTCCTTTGGTTCAAGAAACTCCATGCCCATGATCCTCTCTAAGGTCAGTTTGTCCCTCACATAGTAGTCCACGTCAGGGTGGGCCTGAATGAGAGGAAATTAAGCATGGACCTTGACCACTAACCAAACTAAGTCAGTGTGAAACTAACATGATCTATGACGGATCCCAGGAAGTGGTTCATGGCATGGTAAGCCCGGATGTTTTGATCTGGCTGATTGGCAGAGTTCGGGTCCATCAGCCGTGACGGTCTGTATCTCTGAAAGACAAAGCGAAGCATTAAAATTTAAACAATTGCATTTATAAAAATGTTTTTCAAAGTGTGAGGAGGCACAGTAGCTTGATTAAGACACTGGTAGACACATTTTTTAAAATTAATTTAGCCAGCAACCTAAGCAGAGAAACCCAGTCTTCCTACTCCCCAGGTATTTCGTCCAGATGTTTCCAGAGGATTATGAGGCATTCCTAGGCCATCTTAGAGACATAGGTGTTGCGGCGCGGATTCAAACCCAAGACTCTCCCGCAGCAAGATCACACTCTCTGCCTGGCAGCATGCCAGGACACGCATCCGCACGCGCCGAGCCGCAGCTGCAGGCTGTCAGTCATCAGCGCACCTGGCAGCAATCAGGAGGACAGCATAAGAACCAGTCACTCCTTGGGACCTACGCCGAAACGTCGTTAACTCCTGTAGTAAGCATTCACGTCTCTGGCTTCCCTCTCGTTGTCCTCGCCTCTTTTGTCTTCTGCCCCTTTTTGTCTTGTTGACTTATGTCCTTTGTCCTCCTTGCAGTGCCCGCCTTGTTCCGTGTGCTCGAGCGCTGTACCTCGACCTCCACCCGGAAATTGGACTGCCTCCTTCGATCCTCGATCACTCGCCTGGACTCGGACCATGCATGTACAACATCCTCTTGAATTATTTACATGGTTAATTTTACACTTAATCCTGCAACCAACACTTAGAGTAGCATACACATCCCACACAATCATCAAAGGTTACAATAAACCTGGTAACCTTAAGTCTTACGTGGTATCGTCTCCTTCCAACCCTCACATACATAACGATAGGGCCTGATCTACTAAGATCCAAATATCAAGTGGTAAACAGCGTGTGCAAATTTCAAATTTGCTAGTACTCTTTGTGGGCGTGTTACGGGTGATCTCTTAAGACTGCGTGTGCAATTAGTAACAAGTGCAAAAGTGGTGCAGACTGCTCTAATTCTAGTAGTTTTTTTGTGTGTATACAAACGGCATCATTAGGTCCAATCCAGTGTTGGGAATAACCTGAAATGGCCCGAGCAGATGCGTACGTGACTAAAGACACATTGTTATTGCCAGAAAGTACTGAAGTTCCATGACTAACAGGAAGAATGTAAGAATGTAGAACAGATGGTCAGCAAGAACAGGATGTTGGGGAAGATTCTGGACAGTCCCAGAACTTACACAATGTAATGGGGTGTACACTTTTGTGAATGACAGCATGTAATGGAATGTGTACTGCATCCAATGAAAGGTTAACACAATGTGATCGGCTGTACTCCAAAACCAAAAAAGGAGTTGTTTGTCTTAAAATGTTCCGGCCCACTTTGAAGGGCATAAAAAGGGTGCAGAAACATTATACGGGATTTGTGCTTGGACCGCAACGTGTTAGATTCTGGTGGTAACCCACAAGTTCTTCCCAGAACTTGCGAATCAGGTCCACAGGGTCCCGTCCTCTCGGCGCGGTCGGTCTTACCAGGCTGCTCCACCTACAAGGCTCTACTCAGCTGGATGGCGAGGCAATTTGCCTAGTTCTAACTACCCTTTGGTTCAGCGTCTGTCCCGCTTCCTTTTGTGGTTGACTCGGCTGAGAAGCCTATCTCGTAAGACCGAGTCAAACCCTCAAACCCCGCTGTTTTAGATAGCTTTGTCAGGTTTGTCACTGACAGTTTAGTTATGTTTTGGTTTTCCCTCTGTCTTAATTTCCTGTAAGCGCTCTCATTTTGGTTCAGTTTCCTGCTAGTCTCCCTGAGCGCTGTTCCCCTCAGCTGTGGCTGATTGGCACCTGTCCACACCTGGTGTCAATCAGCCAGCTGCTATTTAGACCTGCTTTGACCTCCAGTCAGGGCTGGATTATTGTCATTGTAATACTTGTTGCTGTCGTTGTATGCTGTGGACTGCTTTCTGTCTCCAGTTCTCCCTAGTTCCTCGTCTTTTGTGAGCTGTTCCCTGGTTCCTGATTATTGTTCCTGCTTGCTGTCTCCTGTTTTCCTGGTTCCTGGTTTGTGCTTTCTTTCTTTATTTTTATTTTATTTTTTGTTTTCCTGTACCAAGCCTGCCTTCTCTGCATCTTGGGGTTCGTCACCAACACATTGTGACAGGATACTCCAGCCTAACACGAACCCCGCGGAGATTTTGATGGCAAAGAGGCTTAACAATGCTTTAACATTAATGGCCGAATCCAAAAAAAGCTTTGCCTCTTTTTGTGATCCCTCCCACCCATCGCTGTCCTGTGTTGGCTTCTCGTGGGAACGTCTTGGATCCGTCCCTTGAGGGGGGGACTATGTGTAGCTGTGCAGCTGGGGAGGCACTGCTACTCCTCACCCCGGTGTGTCTGCAACAGGCGGCACCATCTTCTTCGGTGGGCCAGCAGACGCCACCATGCACTCCGGTGGGCCAGCAGACGCCACCATGCACTCCGGTGGGCCAGCAGACGCCGCCGCCATGCAGTCCGGTGGGCCAGCAGCAGACGGCGCCACCATCCTCTTGTCGGCCACGGATGTGGTCGTTTCATGGGCAACCGCCTCGCCAATTGCGGCGGCGTTCTACTCGCTGTCGCCACCTGACTCTTCCCCGCTGGTTGCGGGGTCACCTGGCCTGGCGGCCCACCGCCTTGTCCTCCCTCCACCCTCCCGTGACTTTGGACTGGTTTTTTTGGAGGGGGGGGGTTCTAGAACGTCTGGTATCCGTTATGGGAAGGGGGGCTACTGTCAGGTTTGTCACTGAAAGTTTAGTTATGTTTTGGTTTTCCCCCTGTCTTAATTTCTTAGCACTCTTATTTTGGTTTAGTTTCCTGCTAGTCTCTCTGAGCGCTGTTCCCCTCAGCTGCGGCTGATTGGCACCTGGCCACGTCTGGTGTCAATCAGTCAGCTGCTATTTAGACCTGCTTTGACCTCCAGTCAGGGCTTGAGTATTGTCATTGTAATAATTGTTGCTGTCGTTGTATGCCGTGGACTGCTTTCTGTCTCCAGTTCTCCCTGGTTCGTCTTTTGTGAGCTGTTCCCTGTTTCCTGATTATTGTTCATGCTTGCTGTCTCCTGTTTTCCTGGTTCCTGGTTTGTGTTTTTTTCTTTATTTTATGGACATTAAATTATGTTTTCCTGTACCAAGCCTGCCTTCTCTGCATCTTGGGGTTCGTCACCAACACATTGTGACAAGCTTGCCTCTAATGAATCTTGGTTCTTGTTACTGACTAGGTTAAATTTGAGGGCTGGGAATGGAATGAAAAGCCCTTCAGGACATACTGTACGTGTAAGTGGATTGACTTAGAGCGACCTTTCAGAGCTAGTTGTAGTACACACAGGATTTCTATCTTTTTACGTCAAGGACGTAATGGTACGATAAGGGATACAATCTTGGTATTTTTGTAATGGTATTTATTGCAGGCTCAATAGGGTAAGCGTTGCACAGAGTCAATAATCGTTCACATAAAATTGTAAAAATGTATTTAAATGCAAATCAATGTAATCTCTAATTCGGTTTAAGATGGGTTTCAGATCGTTTCTTACTGTGCAAAGTTCTTTGGGGAATGTCCGAAAAAGTCCGAAAAGTGTCTCATTGTTTAGAAGGAGCTGGGTAGGTCGCAGGATCAGGGCGACCACACTCAAGCTCTGGCTGCTCCACAGAAGAGGGAGCCCGGCGCACCAGCTCCTGGTCGATGCTTTTCATTCCATTCCCAGCCCTCAAATTTAACCTAGTCAGTAACAAGAGCCAAGATTCATTAGAGGCAAGCTATCTATCTCTTCTCAGCCGAGTCGACCACAAAAGGAAGCGGGACAGACGCTGAACCAAAGGGTAGTTAGAACGAGGCAAATTGCCTCGCCATCCAGCTGAGTAGAGCCTCGTTGGTGGAGCAGCCTGGTAAGACTGACCACGCCGAGAGGACGGGACCCTGTGAACGGAGAGCTGGACCTGATTCGCAAGTTCTGGGAAGAACTTGTGGGTTACCACCGGAATCTAACAAGTTCCATTCAATTATACTGCATAAAAAGGGGCTCATAAATACATAGACACATGAGAATGCACTAGTTCAACAATAACGTTTGTTGAATCCTAGAAGCAGCTTAACAGTCTTCTGCGAACCGATCTAGCGAGTGCTTTGGTTCACAGCTCGATGAAGCCAGCAGGACCGCATCGTCCGGAAAAAAATCACAGAAGCAATACTGCGGCCATCGAACCAGATTCCTTGATGCCCTGGATGTGCCTAGACATTTTGCTCATCAAAGACATTAACAGAATCGGTGACAAAAGTCAGCCCTGGCGGAGCCCTACTCTGGAAACAAGCTTGACTTGCTGCCAATCTCTGGCAGTTGCCATTCTGAAAGCGAATAGCCAAAATCAGTCAATCCAATATACTTCCCTGTACCCTCACATGATTCCTGAAATACAGGGTCCTATTCCTTCTCCAAGTCTACAACACACATTTGGACTGGTAGGGCAAACTCTCGTGCACTCAAGAACCGTGCCCAATGTATAGTTATTCCAAAGTTCCATGACCAGGTCGAAAACTACACTGCTACTCCTGGATAAGAAGTTCAAATATCCGGTGCACCATCCTCTCCAGAATAGATCTTACAAAAAAGGGGTTAGTAGAAAACTACATAATACTCTAGAGCAGGGGTGTCAAACTCATTTCGCATCGTGGGCCACATACGGCCTAGGGAGATGTCAAGTGGGCCGGACCATTAAAATTATACCATACTCTGCTATAAATAACCAAAATATCATGTCTTTCCTTTGTTTTGGTGTAAAGAAGCACAAGAACATTAGGAAAATATTGAAATTTAATGAACTATCCTTTTACAAAACATTTCATGAAACACCTCATATTTCCTTAGACAAATGTGCAATTTACTTTTATCATTCACAAATATGCATTGCAACTGATCCCACTGATTGTACAAAGGCACACAACTTTAATTGGTACTGAAAAATATAGTAATGCACTTTAAGATTAAATGAGACTTTTAAAGAAAGGAATGTTTAAACCACTTACACATACGCATATAAAATCTAAATGTAATCCCTGCGTACACCTTACAAACTAAGGAGAGTGATTTTAAATGTGTAATGAAGAAAGTGTTCGCCTGTCCTGTAAATCTGTAAACTTCATACATGAAACATACATACACATACAATACATACTGAACATTTATGGAGTTGTATGAACAGTAGAATTCCATCACACAACTTTTGTTTTGAAGCTGCTGACTAACATTAAAGTGCACATTTTTTAAATCACCACAGTAAGGATTCATCTTCACAGAGCTGTATTCTTTCAATGCAAACAGTATCTAAGGCAGCATTTTAAAGGTGTTAGTCTAGTCTGGACTTGTATTTGTTCCTGAAACTTGGCATCTTTTGGCCTGTACAAGTGCATCAACACCAGGTGTCATGTCCTGACTAGCTGTCACTTTCAGAATGTCATTTAAGTGCTTGTTTGTGAGCCTTGAACGCATTTTTGTTTTATTGATATTCATCACTGAGAAAATTGATACCGTCTGCTGTTTTCAGTCTGTCTCAGTGATGCGGCTTGTCTTCTACTCTGATGGAAAGAGTGCGCCCCTTAGCGGATAATCCATGAATTGCAGCGAATTTAAAATATTAATTCCATGTCTTTTATGCATTTTTTCCACTTTCAAATTATCCTGCGGGCCTGATCGAACCTCCTTGGGGGCCGGTTCCGGCCCGCGGGCCGTATGTTTGACACCCCTGCTCTAGAGAAACAGTTTTTTTGGGAGTAGTGGAGGCCCGACCATATTATATTCTGAGGGGAGGTTACTGTGCCAGTTCATATTTTATAACAGTGGCAGAAATGAGTACAAACCGTAATGAAGGACTCCTGTATCCTGTCATAATGGGATCGCAGCTGTGTGGAAAGGGCCACCTGAAACGTCTGGATGTCTGTGTTGGGAAGAAGACCTCTTTGACCACACCTTGTCTCCTTTGAAATAAAACAATACAACCTTGTTACTTGGGAACTTTGACCTACATAGGGTCTCCCCTTGAAGACAATTGACCACCAAATATTAGGAACTATTGACGTACTATGTCTATGGATGTTTTCATTTATCCCTGTAATTGTATTCTCAGAGCATTCAGTTGATCGCAACTGAACTGTTCAGTTTGTCTTTGAAAGATGTTTCGCCTTCATCAGTTTCAATGATTTAGTCTTAGTTGAAGTCTATGATTTCTTAGACCGAGTCTAAGTCTATGAGCATGTACTGATGGAGCTTGCTTGAAAGAGACGAGAAACATATTTTAAGAAAAACTGAATAGTTCAGTTGCGTTCAACTGAATGCCCTGAAAATGTACCTACTATGCTACTATGCTACATTTCTGTAGAAATTGCATGAAAATAAGTGTAATTTACATGTTTGGTTATTCGCTGACCTGTACATCAGTGGTGCCCAACCTTTTAGAGCCAAAGTACCTGCTTGACAATGTGTTATGAATAAAGGGGGTAACTATGATAGCTCACGCATATCACACCAAACATTTGTATACTATCTAAACAAAATAATGCTAGTGATATTAATACATATATCATCAATGCTTTATAATCATTAGCATGAGCGTTGTTAGGCCTATTTTAAAATGTTATTAAGTCCCCCTAAACAATTGTGGGATTTTGTTGTTTTTCAAAAAAGCGCAGAGAAATTTAATATAAATATGCAGAAATATGAGTATATGAGTATATAAATAATAATATATATATATATATATATATATATATATATATATATATATATATATATATATATATATATATATACTGTAACCTGTCACTATTCACTATGGTTTCCCTTTACTTCACATTGTAAGGTGGAGACCATTGTTCCCTCTAAGGTGCGCGTCTGTGCAATTGCACACTGCTATTGCATCCTCTGCGCACAACAAATCTATGCCACGCACAAAATCAAATCCAATTTGAACTCTTAACAAAATAAACACATAATTTGTCCTGTGAGATTTGGCAATGCAACTGTGAATGACAGGTGACAACAAGCGGCCTCAACAGATAAAAAGAGTGTTTGTCAACACTCAATTATTTTAACGTCTGTCGTGACGCTTAAAGGACTACAGGTTGTTCATGTATCACTTTGTTGAGCAAATTTGCTTTTTGTCGGCCGTAAACACACCAAAATCATTGGTAAAAATCTTTTAGCTAGCAACACTGGTCAATTTCTGCTGTATAAACCAGGGTTAAACCAACGCTTTGTCATCTGTCATATCAACAGCAGCCGCTCGCGCTCTCTTTTGCGCCAACACACACACTCATTCGACTCTGCCATTGATGCGTTTATGGCCACATAAAAAGTCGAATAACGCCAACAAACTATGACACCCCAATCAGATGTGCGCCTATTCTACAGTCATTTATTGAGAATGTTAACTTACGGATAATAATCATGAAATGTGTCCATGAAGGTTCTCATTCATCCAGGTCATTGTAATCTCAGGGCATTCAATCAATCACAACTGGACTGGTTAGATTGGTCAGATCTACTCCTATCTAAGTCGGACTAGATCTGACCAATCTAAGTCTATGAGCACAAATTTATGAAGCCTACTCGGATGAGCGGCAAAACATCTTCCCAGACAAACCAAGCAGTCCAGTTGCGATCCATTGAATGCCCTGATATAATCATGAAATGCTGTTACTAGATAACAGAAATGCTTATAAAAGTATATATATTTTACTGTCAGAAAGTTACAAGAATGTACCTTTTATCCTATGTTTACATCTCATTGTGCAAGATTTGAATGTTTCAAGAGAACTAAATGAGATCTCTGAAAGGGGTACGAATTATTTTCTCTGAAAGTACCCCTATCCGGACATACAATACTAGAATCCAAATCACTTATATTAGAAAACAATCTAATGGAAATGACTGCTGTCATTTGATTATAATATAAGACATTTAACTTGTTAGTATACCAGGTCTGCGATGAGGTGGCGATTTGTGGTGTAGCCCCGCCTTCCGCTTCGAGTGCAGCTGGGATAAGTAAGAAGACGACGATCCTAGCTACCAGATCCTCAAGCTGCCTTTTGAGAGCGTTTTCTCAGCAGGAGCACAAGTTTCTACCGCGTGTCCCTTTTAGGGTCACGCCGTGACCCTAAAAGGGACACGCGGTAGAAAATGGATGGATGGATGATGTCAGGTTTTGGACAGGTGTGATTCTGGTAAGGCCACAGTGTGCACGTCTGATGTTGCTCACATCAGGGAGCTTTTGCGTTTGTTCACACACATGAAAAATTAGAGGGAACATTGGTGGAGACCCTTTGTCAGCGCTTATTATGCAATCCAATCCGTTCCACAACCCCCACATTACTGAAAATCTGAAAAAGTTTATTTTCACTAGAACCCTTTTCTGTTTTCAGGTCAACTCTGTAGTGCTTTGCAAGTTCATTTACACTGCTATCATCTGTGCAACGTTTCCCCGTCTTTTAAACATACTCAAATTTTACACATAAGGGCTTCCCTTAAGATGTGCGCTAATTTATGGGCTAATTTGCATATACTTAAAGATGGAATATGACACTGCCGGTGTGGATGATAAAGCAACAAGGCATAAAGGTAAGAGCAATCGGACTTAACAAAACCTCATGGAGCTGGATGCAATCTTACTTGGAGGGGAGGGAGCAGGTGGTAGAGGTGAACGGCACCGTGTGTCCCCCCGTCTCGGTGAGCTGTGGAGTCCCCTAAGGCAGTATATTGGGACCTTTACTGTTCCTAATATACATAAACGACTTGTCATCGGCATGCGACTGTGAATTGTTTTTGTTTGCGGATGACTCGGCCCTGCTGGTATCCGACAAGGACAAGTCAAAGGTGGAGAAAATCCTCAGCGCTGAACTCTGTAGAACATGCACCTGGCTCGCTGACAACAAGCTATCCATACACTTGGGTAAAACGGAATCCATCCTGTTTGGGTCCCACATCAACCTTAAGAAAGTCAATGACTTCACTGTAAAAGTGGGTGACATTGTCATCACCAGGAAAGATGAGGTCACCTACCTAGGTTCCATTCTAGAGGCTAATCTTTCCTGTGATAAAATGGCTACCAAGGTAATCAAAAAGGTTAACCAACGAACAAGATTTCTCTACAGAATCTCCTCTCTGGTCAACAAAAGCACCATGAAGATTCTGGCGGGAACTCTCGTTCAACCCTTTTTCGATTACGCATGCACCTCCTGGTACCCTAGCACCTCCAAAACCATCAAATCTAAACTCCAAACATCCCAGAACAAGCTAGTCAGGTTACTTCTAGACCTCCACCCCAGATCACACCTCACTTCTACCCACTTCTCCAAAGTGGGCTGGCTCAAGGTGGAGGACAGGGTTAAACAACTTGCACTGAGCCCAGTCTATAAAATCCACTACACCTCCCTGATACCGAAGTACATGTCAAACTACTTCCTTAACCACAACACCAGGGGGAGCTCCACTAACCACGTTAAACCCAGATTCCGAACTAACAAAGGTCTTAACTCATTTTCTTTCTATGCCACATCAATGTGGAATGCGCTCCCAACAGTTATAAAAGAAAGGGCATCTCTATCCTCCTTCAAAACCGCAATAAAAGTTCACCTCCAGGCAGCTACAACCCTAAACTAACACCCTCCCCGGATTGCTAATAATCAAATATAAACAATCAAATGCAGATACTTTTTCTTATGCCTTCTGATCTCTCTCTCTCTCTCTCTCTCTCTCTCTCTCTCTCTCTCTCTCTCTCTCTCTCTCTCTCTCTCTCTCTCTCTCTCTCTCTCTCTCTCTCTCTCTCTCTCTCTCTCTCTCTCTCTCTCTCTCTCTCTCTCTCTCTCTCTCTCTCTCTCTCTCTCTCTCTCTCTCTCTCTCTCTCTCTCTCTCTCTCTCTCTCTCTCTCTCTCTCTCTCTGTCCACTACTTGCTGTCCATATCCTACCCCTCCTCCCCCTCCACACCCCTGATTGTAAATAATGTAAATAATTCAATGTGATTATCTTGTGTGATGACTGTATTACGACGATAGTATATATCTGATAGTATATATCTGTATCATGAATCAATTTAAGTGGACCCCGACTTAAACAAGTTGAAAAACTTATTCGGGTGTTACCATTTAGTGGTCAATTGTACAGAATGTGTACTTCACTGTGCAACCTACTAATAAAAGTCTCAATAAGGATGTATTGTTTTAGTATTTCTGTTTCAATATAGTATTTAATGTTTTTATTACTGTATTTAAAGGATATGTCCTTCATGTGAATAGATTTAGGCAGGACTTCTGACACTAAAATTGTATTAAAATTTATCTTACAACGTGTCGAAGGAAGGGAACGGCCCACGCTCCCCTCACCTCCCAGGGGGTGAACAAGGGGATGGGTCAATGCAGAGGACAAATTTCACCACACCTAGCATGTGTGTGACAATCATTGGTATCTAATTTACTTTTAAAATGTAATGAATTATGTGCCGATTTGTGAGCGTGGCAAAATGAAAAGCAAGTGTTGATGTTTATACAAACCGCTTCTCTCCTCAGGTTGTTGTTCATTTCCTCCATGTTTGTATCAGCGTGGCCATGCACTGAGCGTCCATGGATGTAGTAGCCAAAACAACGGTGAGATAACAGCAGTACTGAAATCTGCACAAGAGCAAACCTGTTAATACTTGCACGTGGAAATTGGGGAGTTTATATGGACAATAAGGGAAACAAGGAAAAATAAGACGTTCCGAAATAGATTCAGAATGCCTAGTTTGGTGCAACCGTATTCTTTTAAACTGTATGCTTTTATTTTGAAAGCTTGACTGGCTACAGACTGGGTTACACCAATCTTGTCAGAGTGTGCAGCAGGCTAGGCTATTCCCTCAGTACCGGATAATTATTTTTTCCCATGAAAGTTTACTATGGGAAAAACACAGGACAATTACGGGAAAAATACAGACAACTATTAGAACAGGATGGTGCCAAGAAAGCAGGGCAAAATACGAGAGCTTCCCAGAGAAAATGGAAGGTCTGCACCAGACAAAACACCAGGCTAAATTTAGGCCCTAAGCAGATTTTAATTTTATACTTTTGTTTTTATGTGAAACAATCTTTATCCTTTTTAATGTGTTGCATATTTTTTTATCTAAACAAAATCAATGTAAAATAAATTGTTCAATAATAATTTTCTTTAGTGGAAAATCATTTTAAAATCATTAAAATACAATACTCCTGGCCCTATTTCGCCGATTACAGATCCCAGTACCATTGTTTTATGAGTTGAGCACTGTACAATGTGTGCCGCGTAGCCATTATGATGGTGTTAGGGAAGTATGTCATTATATTTCAATCAGTGATGTAGCAGGAAGCGTCCAGGAATATGTTTGTGGTAAAGTTAAATATGAAGCGTTCTGTCATTCTTAAAGGCCTACTGAAATGAATTTTTATTTATTTAAACGGGAATAGCAGATCCATTCTATGTGTCATACTTGATCATTTTGCGATATTGCCATATTTTTGCTGAAAGGATTTAGTAGAGAAAATCGATGATAAAGTTCGCAACTTTTGCTCGCTGATAAAAAAAAACCTTGCCCCTACCGGAAGTAGCGTGACGTCACAAGCGGTAGTGCTGCTCACAATTCCCCGTTGTTTACAATGGAGCGAGAGATATTAGGAGCGAGAAAGTGACGATTACCCCATTAATTTGAGCGAGGATGAAAGATTCGTGGATGAGGAACGTTAGAGTGACAGACTAGAATGCAGTTCAAGAGATATCTTTTTTCGCTCTGACCGTAACTTAGGTACAAGCTGGCTCATTGGAATCCACACTCTCTCCTTTTTCTATTGTGGATCATGGATTTGTGTTTTAAACCACCTCCGATACTATATCCTCTTGAAAATGAGAGTCGAGAAGGCGAAATGGACATTAACAGTGACTTTTATCTCCACGACAATACATCGACGAAGCTCTTTAGCATGAGCTAACGTGATAGCATCTGTCTCAAATGCAGATAGAAACAAAATAAATAAATCCCTGACTGGAAGGATAGACAGAAGATCAACAATACTACTATCAGGAGACACGCACTGGACATGTAAAAACAAGGTTAATGTGTATTCGACGCCTGTCGAAGCCTAGCAATGCTGTTGCTAACGACGCTAACTTAACAACGGGACCTCGTCAGAGCTATGATAAAAACATTAGCGCTCCACCTACGCCAGCCAGCCCTCCTCTGCTCATCAACACCCGTGCTCACCTGCGTTCCAGCGATCGACGATGCGGTCGGCGGCCCGGAGACGTAGGAAGTCAAGGTGAGTTTGCCGCTAGCGCGTCTGCTATCCAACAAAGTCCTCTTTGTTGTGTTGCTACAGCCAGCCGCATACACCGATCCCACCTACAACGTTCTTCTTTGCAGCCTCCATTGTTCATTAAACAAATTGCAAAATATTCACCATCACAGATGTCCAGAATACTGTGGAATTATGAAATGAAAACAGAGCTTTTTCTACGGGCTCCGAATACTTCCCTTGCCCTCGTGACGTCACATGCATACGTCAGCATAATAAAACGTTTTTAACCGGAAGTGTGGCGGGAAATTTAAAATTGCACTTTATAAGTTAACCCGGCCGTATTGGCATGTGTTGCAATGTTAAGATTTCATTATTGATATATAAACTATCAGACTGCATGGTCGGTAGTAGTGGGTTTCAGTAGGCCTTTAAGTTGACATTTTACATGCGCTTATGGACACAAAACAGGGCCCACCACCGATCGCGAGGCCCCTGTGTTTAGGGAGGGACGAGCCTGCTGAACACACTATTTTGGGCTGGGCGGATCAATCAAAATATAGATCGTATTGATACAAATAGTAGTATCATATTGATTCAAGCCATTTAATGTTTTTCTCAATTTTTCTATAGATATGTTTTTTGTACTGTTCACAAATACGTTTGGTAATAGAAATAATTTTGTTTGCCTAAAAAAATTCTCTGTGCTCTGTTACATGATATAAAAAAAGAAAAAAGTCATTCTGATATTGAAAAATGTAGTTGTACAAGTTTAGGTATCAGTATCAGTGTTGATCTTGGCCCTTTATTTACTTGACATCGGATCGATTCCCAAAACTGCTGTATCGCCCACTCCTACTTTTTAGAAAACTTTGCAAAGCAGTCAAGAGTTGAAGAATTTGACACACATTGTAACTCACATTGCTGATGGAGCAGAGATCTACAAACTGGCGGATTTTATCGTCCACACAAATCTCGTAGAAGACCGACAAAATGATCTGTATGGATGAAGAAGGATATTTACAATGTCATCAAAACTAACATACTGAATGTGACTTTTAATGAATGGAATGCGTCACCTGCAGAAATCCAATGGAAAGCCAGAGTGTTGTTGCAAGGCCATAACGCAAGATCCGGCTGTATGAAGTTGTGCGGTCCTTTAACGTGTATTCAGAGAAACCCAACCCCTGAATGATGTTATAAAAGGGGATACATGCGTCAAGCAGACATACTGTATAGCAGGGATATTCAACCTAACTGTTTTGGGGGCCACATTTCCAGAAAGCTAAGGACTTTACTACTTTGTATATTAGTCTTCGTCTTTTGACAAAAATGTATTTTTAGTTTTAGTCATATTTTAGTCCATCCATCCATCCATTTTCTACCGCTTGTCCCTTTTGAGGGCGGGGGGTGCTGGAGCCTATCTCAGCTGCATTCGGGCAGAAGGCGGTGTACACCCTGGACAAGTCGCCACCTCATCACAGGGCCAACACAGATGGACAGACAACATTCACACTCACAGTCACACACTAGGGCCAATTTAGTGTTGCCAATCAACCTATCCCCAGGTGCATGTTTTTGGAGTTTTAGTCGATTTAATTTCTTAACATTTTAGTCGGCTAAAATTACAGTTATTTTTGTCGACTAAAATATAAAGTATAAATCTTTGAATTTGTCTTGATATTAAGGTTATTACAATTATTGTACAATGTAATAAATCAACACAGAATATACAGATTCATTCCAATACAGTCAAGGCGTTGAGGGGATCTGGTTTGGTGGCTGCAGGATTAGGTCTCTGCTTTTTGCAGATGATGTGGTCCTGATGGCTTCATCTGGCCAGGATCTTCAGCTCTCACTGGATCGGTTCGCAGCCGAGTGTGAAGCGACTGGGATGAGAATCAGCACCTCCAAGTCCGAGTCCACGGTTCTCGCCCGGAAAAGGGTGGAGTGCCATCTCCGGGTTGGGGAGGAGATCTTGCCCCAAGTGGAGGAGTTCAAGTACCTCGGAGTCTTGTTCACGAGTGAGGGAAGAGTGGATCGTGGGATCGACAGGTGGATCGGTGCGGCGTCTTCAGTAATGCGGACGCTGTATTGATCCGTTGTGGTGAAGAAGGAGCTGAGCCGTAAGGCAAAGCTCTCAATTTACCGGTCGATCTACGTTCCCATCCTCACCTATGGTCATGAGCTTTGGGTCATGACCGAAAGGACAAGATCACGGGTACAAGCGGCCGAAATGAGTTTCCTCCGCCGGGTGGCGGGGCTCTCCCTTAGAGATAGGGTGAGAAGCTCTGCCATCCGGGGGGAGCTCAAAGTAAAGCCGCTGCTCCTCCACATCGAGAGGAGCCAGATGAGGTGGTTCGTGCATTTGGTCAGGATGCCACCCGAACGCCTCCATAGGGAGGTGTTTAGGGCACGTCCGACCGGTAGGAGGCCACGGGGAAGACCCAGGACACGTTGGGAAGACTATGTCTCCCGGCTGGCCTGGGAACGCCTCGGGATCCCCCGGGAAGAGCTGGACGAAGTGGCTGGGGAGAGGGAAGTCTGGGCTTCCCTGCTTAGGCTGCTGCCCCCGCGACTCAACCTCGGATAAGTGGAAGAAGATGGATGGATTCCAATAAATCTCAATATGGTGCATTACCTAATTCAGAATCAATTCAGACTAAGAGACTAAAAGTCTCAAGATTTTTTTTTTTTCAGTAATTTCCGAATGTGCATGTATTCAATAGAGTGTAGTATGCAACGGAGCAGATCGTTCGCCATTTTATTAAGCAAACGAGCTGGGTAGAGCTATGGCAGGGTACAATGTATTCACTTGCTCTGAGCGGAGTGTAAAATGAAATAAAGTAATTGTATTTAACAAGAAATAAATGAAATGGAACATAACATAACATTAATAGTATAATGAGAACTGCTATAAGTGTTACATTATTTACAAATACAAGGTTGTTGAATACATGAACTGTTTGGACAGCATAACTTAGAATCATGTTTTAACTATTGCGTTTGATAACAGTGTAACTATTTTCTGTTCTATGATTGAAATGTAATGTCGACATTTTACATTTTAACATGTAGGGGGGAGTACAACGCTAGTGTACAGTGCATGAAAATATGTGTGCACGATTATGGTCATATGACGAAAAAATCAATTTTTATTCTATAGTGTGTACAACTGGCAGCACGGTGAAAGAGGGGTTAGTGTATCTGCCTCACAATACGAAGGTCCGGGGTTCGATCCTGCGCTCGGGATCTTTCTGTGCATGTTCTCCCCGTGACTGCGTATTTATTTTCGGACATGTGGTATTTTAAGCGGTCTTGCTCCTACTCTACCGTCTTTAGTAATAACGGTAATTCAGTACAGTATGAGTCATTTTGAAAACATTCGCTTCGGCTTTCTTACTGTTGCGATGGTTAGTCTGCAGATGGCGCTACGAGTGTTGTTTTTTTGTTTACCGGGGCAAAGGTGAAGTTCAAGGTTCTAGGTTCAAGGTTTTATTCGTCACATGCAGAGTACACCACAGCGAAATGATTTTTTCCATGCTCTTCAGATATTGTGTACAGTGGGATCCAAACACTAGTTGCTGAATCTAATACACTAAATACAAAAAATACAAAATTTGAATAGCTCTGATGTACATTAATTACAAGACAATAAGTTGCACAATAAGTCCCAGTAGTTATGGTCGAAGTATCAGTACAAGTAAAAGTACAGTAGTCACATACAGTACCAGTGCAATGTCAAATAGTATAACAGTATATACAGTATACACAGTATATACAGTATAGGAAGTAATAAATATTAAGGTGTCTACAGTTCTTTGGCAGTTGAGTAGTGACAGTAGTATGAACAAAGGTTGTGCTTTTCCACCCGTCTCTCTCCCACATGTAACTGTGATTGGCCATTTTGTCCCACCCATTTGAAGACCAAATTAAATATGATTGGACTTTGTCTCTTGTCAATATGTTTGTTTCATTTTATTTCGTTGACTAAATTGTCAATTCATTTTGTCATTGTTTTAGTCAACATGCATTTGTTTTAATTAGTTGTTGTCCTAATTTCGTCAAGGGAAAATAGGTCAGAGACGATAACGAAGACAAAAATTAACACTGGTCAGAGTTACAGGAGCACTCTCCTGTTTTGAAGGAGCTTCTGCAAAAAGGTTAGTCAAAGATCATCTCTATGACAGCACTCTAGTGTTTTTAAAGAATCTGCTGCAAAAATGTCGTCACAAGTTTTTTCATCTGAGCTCGCAGTTGTATATCCCAAATAATGAAAAAAAGAGGACCTAAAATGAAACCTTGAGGAACACCACTAATATAACTGAAGCTAATGACTGCATCTGAAGTAAACAAGCTGCGTTAACATCTAGGGAAAAAATGTGTAACTGCCAAAAGAAGAGGAATTAGAGGGGTGTCCTGAGGAACACCTCAGTTTTGACCCCTGTGTTCTATGTTTGCTACCAAGGTTAAATGTCAATGCAAGGATCTGCCAATGTGTTTACAGTGCTCCAGATTCCTCTGTTCAACAGGAGCATTCTCGCGTTTTTAAGAGTTTGCTGCAGAAGTGTTTTGTCTTCACAAGTTTTGAACTGAACTCGGGGACATTCCCAGTCCCAGGCTGGATTTGGCCCCAGGACCCCATTTGAATAGCCCTGCTGTAGTGCCTGCATAAATAAAATTAGATTGCATACTTCAAGGCAGAAGAGCACAGCCATGATCTGAAACGTCGGCCAAATCTTCCGGAGGGTTTGGATCTCTTTCCACTCGTTGGCCACAAAGTATGTCCTCCAGATGCTGACAGGGGAGATATCATGTTTCTGCTCACCATTGGCTAACGACAGAGGTGCAGAAAACAGTAAGCAGATATAAAATAAACAGCAAATAAGCATTTCAATACCTGACACAGTCTTTTTCGCTGTGGTCCGTGGTCTCTCCCAGTCAAGAAAGAAGACATCAACAGATAACTGGATGGACAGCTTGTGGAGGAACTGGACCGCCTGGAAGGACATACAATATCCTACTCTATCAATCAATGAAAGTTTATTTAAATATCCCTTAATCACAAATGCCTCAAAGGGCAGCACAAACTACAGCGACAACCTCGGCTTTGATCCCACATAAGGGCAAGAAAAGGCTCAATCCCGAGTGGATAGGGTTAATAAAGTGAGAGTCCAGTCCATAGTGAGGCCAGCAGGGGATCCTCTTGCATGTAGTCAGCAGCACAGAGACGTCACCAAGTGATGCAGAGGAGTGGTCTACCCTGGGTCCAAACTTGGAACAGATAGCGCCCGAAACTGATCCGTGGCCACCTGATAACCTCTCCACGCAGGGGCTGAGCAGAAAAGAGAGACAGCAGATCAACTGGTCTAAATTGGGCCTATTTAAAGGCTAGAGTATACAAATGAGTTAAGATGGGACTGAAATGCTTCTACTGAGTTAGCATCTCTAATTGTTAGTGGAAAACGCTCAATAGCCACAGACTTTTTTGGGCTCTGGGAATCACGAATAAGCCGGAGTTCTTTGAACGTAGGTGTCAGGGCGGAACGTAGACTACAATAAAATCAGCATGTGCATGGCGTGTATTTTCTATGGATCTATTTTGTTTGTGTGTAAGCCTGCAAAGTGGCTTTGTTCCGTGACCTTGGCGCTCTTGCAGAGTGTTATCGCAATAGTCAGCGATAGCCAGTCAGTCCAACAAAAGTCAACAAAGTGTGTTTAAACTTTTCAGTCTAATTGTCTGTTTCTGGTCCTCAAATCCATCATGCCTTGCCATGCAGAGCAGACGGCGTATCCAATATGTTGTCCAGCTTGTGATTTAGTCCAAAATCACAAAAGTCTGAGTGCCCATTGCTCTGCCCATCCTTCAGTCATTTTTGGCAGCTTTGGGGGTACCATGAACGGCTGCCAGCATCTTCCAATTTGTCGATACTCCAGGCAACGCTTACTCCAATCAGCAGATGTCCTGTTATCATGATTCCAAATCAGTAGATATTTTCAGCGTCCTCGACTGAAAGGGTCGCCAAGTAAGCGGCACTCCGCTTCTCCCAAGAGTCCATTGTGTGTCCAGCAACAAACGTTCCGTCAGGACAGGCAGGTTCCCCTAAACGCGAGCTTCTCATCGAGAAGAGCTTGTCAATTTCGAAGAGCTTGTCAATTTCGAAGAGAGGCCAGTTGATGAATTCGATTGTTTAGATATTAAAGAGCAGTGCAAAAAGAGGCTCCAAGAAAGTTAAAACGAGACAAAACAAAGACGCAAGCAGGAGAGATAATGGAGAGGTAAGAAGTGTCCGCCTTCGATGAGTGCCAGCAATAAAAATATAATTGTATTTGTTAATATTATTCTAAAACTCACTCCTGCTACGTACTTAAGTTGTTTTTAGTAGGACTACAAATAAAATAAAGTTGCCTGAGATGGGACAAACAAATGGCACCAATTGGGTGGAATGGCCCTGCTAATATATTAATATTTAATGGAAGGTCTTGTCTTACAACTCTGATGAGCCTGTTTTGCAGATGCTTGTGTGACAGAAGCTACTGAAAAGGATAGGCTAAGGGCCCAACAGAAGACCCCAAACATTTTCATGATCTTGTATCCTAGATAGAACCATGAATACAGGTCTGCTGCTTGATCTTATTTGATCTCACCTTGAGAGCAAAGGCACAAATGATGTACTTCACCAAGTGCTCCTCTTGATCCGGCAGCGGAAACATCACAGGCACTCGCTTTTGGGCCTAAACACACGTAGGCAGAAATACATTCATTTCCAGCCCTGACTTAGATTACATGTTATGGTATACATCATATCAACTATTAAATCCATATTGTGTATTTACGTGTAACTAATAATCAACTTCTGAGCTGCAGTCTGTATAAGAACCAGTAGGGGACCCTAAAAGCAGACGTCACCCATTATAAAGAACTTTCTATTGACGTGGCCTTCTACCACAGACACACTGGCCATCAGTCGGGCAACTTGTTTCTGTTGTGTTTTTATTTCCCTGCCTTCTCTTTTATTGTGACGCTCATTAGTCTCCAGCGAGGGGCGGACACTAAGGCACACCTGCAACCTATTTCTACTGAGAAGTATTTAAGCTCGTCCCCCATGAGTGGGTCTTGCCGGTTATTTTATCATGTACCTCCCACGTGCATGCGCCTGCTTCGCCTCGTCAGTCCTGGTACGTTGCTTTTCCTTAATCCTGTAATTCCTAACTTCTTTGTGTTTGTTTCCTAGCCTCCTTGAGGCAGCAAATTACTTTATGCTGTGCTTAGTGCGCCCTGGCTTTTCCCCTGCCAACCACTGAGGAATCTGTTTTTGTTAGTATTCATGGTGTGCACTTCTGCCCCATCGCTTTTTGTTACACTTTTTGGACTTATTAAATGTATTCCTTTTTATTATTCAAACTTGCCTCCCGTCTCTGCATCCCGGGGTCACCCCATTGATCAGTTCTTAACAGTTTCTTTTGTTGTGGTTTCTGATGAAATTCATCTGCATCTAAGGCAGTTCTTCTCAAATAGTGGGGAGGAGGAGGAGGAGGCATGCTGTGATGCTCGGGGGGCACCTGTTACCCCCGGCAACATGCTTTATCAGTATCATGCTTCAAACCTCGCTTTGAAAAACTGCACCACAAAACATGTTAACGTAGCCATTAATCCTGACTTCCTCATTTTTATTTAAAAAAACAAAAAATCAGCACAAATTATTTTTTATCAATTTCTGTTTTGAAGGTCAAATTATATTAATCATTGTGCCCTTGAATTAATGTTGATCAATTTAAATTCATCATTAGGGCCTGAGCAGCGGAGCGAGCACCACAGGTGTGTTGCAGAGCACCGCAACGGCCCTAAAGAAATTGCTCTGTTTATTATTTTTGTTATTAATATTCTGCCGGTTTAGACGCCTTTTTGAGGCCATTAACATCCACGAAAACTCCACAAATTTGGCAGGTGTGTCAGGTATGGCGAAAAACTTTATATTTTGGGGGTATCGAAAACAAAAGTTCAAAATTAGAAAAAAACAGCCCCTCCCATCAGTTTCACAAAGAGCCCTGGAAATCACTAGAGACTTATTTATTGAGTTTATTTTAATTAAAATTTTCAGTATCAAATGAATGGTTCAAGTTAGTCAACATTTTTTTATTTGTTGAATAAGGATTTTTTCTTTTTATTTCAGGCAAATCTATGCAGTTGATTAAATATTTTATGTTACGGAATAAAAATCAATGTTATAAACTTACTCTTTGTTGTAAGTTGATCTAATCCTATTGAAATGTTTCCTTCTTCCAAGGGGGCGCGTAACAGAAAATACTAACTGCTTCAGCTTGAGTAAATGCCCTCAGATAGTCACACAATGAATAATAATTTTTCCGTAACACTTTCTCTATTAACATTTTTTATTACTTCCACATTTTAAAACCGATTCTGCTCATTTATGGCAATTGTGCTTTGTCCAATATTCCAAAAAAATCCTGGTTATCCCGAAATTCCCAAATTCCCCATACATTCCCATTGAAAATTAATATTGTACATTTTTTCCAAGTTTAACTATTTCCACATTTGTCAACCGATTCGAATGACTCCAAAGTCCAAAAATAGTCTTTGCTAATGTTTGCTAGCATGCTATGCTCACTTTTTAAGCAAATGTACCCTATTTTAGCTGATTTATAGATTGTATTTTTATATTGTGTATATATATATTGTGCAAGCTCAGCTGGTAGCCTGGTATCCAAACATTTTCAGAACAAACTTCTCTTTGGATGGCGTCTCCTTTCGATACACACCTGGCGTCTTTTAGCACACTTTGCAAAAGTTAATTAAGCACTCAAGTTGTTTCTCTTTTTTTCAGTTCACATAAAATTGTTTCCACCCCAATCACAAAAGGATGAAGCATAAGTGAAGCTAACCTTGCACAGCATTAGCCAGTAGAATGACGTTCCCACGGAGATGGTGAGGAAAACATTGGCCAGATCTCCAGCGTAAAACAAAATAAATGTCAAAATGACCTTAAAGAGCGAGGAATAAAATAAGAACATCAAATTATCGATAAGTTTCACTCTGTAAAAATGTGACGTGGTGTAACCTTTACCCTCAAGTCAATGACCTCTGAGGCGATCCTCCTCTTCCAGCTGATCGTCTTCAACACCGATATGAGCCCAGCCAGACCCGCCAACACACTAACAGTTGTCTGCATACATGAGGTGACACACACAGGTGACACATTTGTCCACCCATCAGATGATACGGGTGGCGATTGCGCTATATGTGCAAGCTCAGTATTTTGCAATTGGGCATGAGAAGGCAAATGAATGTGCCATAAAAAACTCTTGTTTGTGAATTTTGATCTGTTATAATTTTTGTGTCACTGTGATTGTGTTTGGTTTTTGATAAGGCTTGGACAAGATTTGTTTTTATCATTAACATCATTCAACCCAATTGATGCAATTTGTGTCCCCAGGAAATAAAATATGAAAATGATAAATTAATTACAAATAAATACATGATGAAATTAAATGAGAAACAAAAAACACATTGTCACATTGATCTAATTGTATATTTAAAAAAGGTTGATTTCAACTACCTAAATCACTTGCTCAAATCAGACTTTATAATGAAATATAATCACCTTTGAGTTTTTTTAAATTTTATATATATATATATATATATATATATATATATATATATATATATATATATATATATATATATATATATATATATATATATATATATATATATATATATATATATATGTTACTTTGTCCCAACTATACTTTACATTTATTTTCTTTAATAACTGAATTAAAATGTACAGTTCTGTCGTGTCCTTTTTTTTTCACTCAGTCTTGTTACTCTAACACAGGGGTCCTTAAGCTTTTTGACTTGGGGGCCACATTGGGTTAAAAAAGGCGGGGGGTATCTAAATGTACATATACATGAACTATATATATATATATATATATATATATATATATATATATATATATATATATATATATATATATATATATATATATATATATATATATATATATATATATATATATATATATATATATATATATATATATATATATATATATAAATAGATAGTACTTTATTGATTCCTTCAGGAGAGTTCCCTCAGGAAAATTTAAATTCCAGCAGCAGTGTACATAATTGAGATCGAATTTTAAAAAGTAAAAAAGTAAATAATGGGGGTATAAATGGAAATAAAATAGAAAATATAACAATAAGAATAAAAAATAAAAAGCAACAATAAGAATACAAATATAATAGTAAAAATAAGAATATAACAAGAGAAACTAGGCAGTAGTGACCATGTTATGAAAATGTACTGCACTGTTATTTTTGTTGCAGTTTATTTCAGTATTGTTATTTTTTTTATCCTAGTACCCCCCTCCCCCTCAGAAAGGAGTTGTACAGTCTAATGGCGTGTGGGACAAAATAGTTTTTTAGTCCATTAGTCCTGCACTCGGGATGAAGCAGTCTAGCATTGAACAGGCTCCTCTGGCTACTGATAACGGTATGCAGAGGGTGACTGGCATCATCCATGATGCTCACTAGTTTTTCCACAGTCCTCTTCTCTGCCACCGTCACCAGAGAGTCCAGTTTATATATATATTAGGGTTGCACATCTCTCTCTGATAAATGATTCGATATGCATCTAGATACACAGGTTACGGTTCGATTCAAAAACGATATCCTTTTATTACAGACCGTTTCGATTTGATTCGATTCCGAACGATAGGATTCGATTTGACGGTTAATATTCAAGACTCCAAATCCCCAAGTATTGTGGCTTTACGGCACTGGCAAAAAAAACAGAGCAACAAAATCACATGTCAATGTATTTATTTTTAGACATGGACCAAAAAAAGTCTGGCTGAATTGTAGGATGGGAACTCCAGAGGTAAAAGTAGCACAGAATAGTAACAACAAAGTGCAATATTTCAGTCTGAGCATAGTTTTGAACACTAGAGGTAGGTAACAAAGATTCAATATTTCAACCTGAGCATATAGTGTTTTGAGCACTAAAGGTAGGTAACAAAGGTGCAACATTACAATGTAAACAAGTTACACACCTAGTACACATCTCAAAATGTGGCAACAATGAGCACAGTGACAAGTGCTTTGTGTAAAAGAATAGAGAAAATAAATACATATGTAAAAAGAAAAATCAAACTACTGTGTGTGAGGTACCGTTTCCCAGGTCAAAAAGCAGTAGTTCACTTACACTATGCCTGTGCATTTTCATCATCACTGTCCTGTTTTTTGGAGGGCAGATGTTTTTAAGGAAAATCAACTGATCCACATGCTCATGTTTGAGCAGACTACGTTTTGTGGAAACAATGTCTCCCGCAGTACTGAACACACGTTCAGATTTCGTGTGTTTCACTTTATGTACTTTTTTATGCCGAAAGAGGCGATTTCAGCCACTTGAATGACGGCGAAATCATTAAAGGCTCACAATTATGAATCCATCCACAAGTAAAGAAAACTTGGATTATTTCACTTTATGTACTTTTTTATGCCGAAAAAGGCGATTTAAAAGAGGCGATTTCAGCCACTTCGGTCATTACAGCCGAGTTAAGATATACTTTTCGAGACGAGTGACGTAAGCGCGCTCCCGCGTCAGGGGGTGCATTTTACGGCAGGGGTGCGTTTCCCGGTGTTGTACCGAAATCTGTTACCCATCGGAATTTGTAACTCCAGGGGGCGATGTTCCCATGGCGTTTGTTTGATGGTTAAACGGCAAGCCCAAAGAGGAGGAGAAGAAGAACGCTTGCGTAAATGGCGTAAACTATCCTTAATGCTGAAACGTCAGTTGTCAGAATTTCAGCATTAATAAATTACACATATTCTGGAAATCAATGACTTACTTTCATTATTGTATGAGTCCATTGTATCGCGTAAATGGCGTAAACTATCCTTAATGCTGAAACGTCAGTTGTCAGAATGTCAGCATTAATAAATAAATTAATCCGGAAAATGTATGTGTGTGAGAGAGAATCAACAGCTGATACAATGGACTCATACTATAATGAGAGTAAGTCATTGATTTCCAGAATATGTGTAATTTATTAATGCTGAAATTCTGACAACTGACGTTTCAGCATTAAGGATAGTTTACGCCATTTACGCAAGCGTTCTTCTTCTCCTCCTCCTTGGGCTTGCCGTTTAACAATCAAACAAACGCCATGGGAACATCGCCCCCTGGAGTTACAAATTCCGATGGGTAACAGATTTCGGTTCAACACCGGCACAACACCGGGATGCAGAGGTATCTTTTAGCGAGAGATGACAGCAGTGGCAAGTCCTGCTGCTCTTTCCACCACTGTAGTGTTTGTTTTTTTAAAAAATCTTTCTCGGTCCATTATCACCTTCGGTCAGACTGACGCTTTCGTTCTCCTCCACATTAATTTTCCGTGTTGTCTCTTGTTTATCACTCGTGCTAATACCAGCTAAGCGGCTACCGCGTTTGGCGAGTAGCTTCAGCTCTCGCGTTGTTTTAGAGACGCTGACGCATATTGTAATCTAGCCAACCCATGCAAAGTCTCGCGATAACCGATCCATGACTCTATAACCGATTCAGCTAGGAATTCATGGATTATTCGCATTGATTGAGGAGTCTGCTACCGATGCAATCTAATCGCTCACTTGTTGAATCGAATACTCGGTCGCATCGGTTTATCGTTCACAACCCTAATATATATATATATATATATATATACACACACTGAACAAAATATGAACGCAACGCTTTTGATTCTGCTCCCATTTTTCATGAGTTGAAAGATCTAAAACTTTTATTATACACACAAAAGACCTATTCGTCTCAAATATTGTTCACAAATCGGTCTAAATCTGTGTTAGTAAACCTTTCTTCTTTGCCGAGATAATGCATCCTACCTCACAGGTGTGGCATATCATAATGCTGATTAAACCGCATGATTATTGCACAGGTGTGCCTTAGGCTGCCCACAATAAAAGGCCACTCTGAAATGTGCAGTTTTATCACACAACACAATGCCACAGATGTCGCAAGTTTTTTGAGGGAGCGTGCAGTCGGCATGCTGGCTGCAGGAATGTCCCCCAGAACTGTTGCCCGTGAATTGAATGTTCATTTCTCTAATATAAGATGTGTCCAAAGGTGTTTCAGATAATTTGGTATTACATCCAACCGACCTTACAACTGCAGACCACGCGTAACCAGACCAGTCCATGACCTCCACATCCAGCAAGTGCACCTCCGGGATCGTCTGAGACCAGCCACCCGGACAGCTGCTGCAACAATTGGTTTGAATAACCAAATAATTTCTGCACAAACTGTGAGAAACCGTATCAGGGAACCTCGTCCTCATTGGGGTCTCGACCTGACTGAAGTTTGTCATCGTAACCCACTTGATTGGGCAAATACTCACATTCAATGTTCTCTTCACGGATGAATCCCGGTTTTCACTGTTCAGGGCAAATGGCAGACAGCGTGCGTGGCGTCGTGCGGGAGAGCGGTTTGCTGGTATCAACGTTGTGAATCGAGTGGCCCATGGTGGGGGTGGGGTTATGGTATGGGCTAGCCTATGTTATGGACAACGAATGCAAGTGCATTTTATTGATGGCATTTTGAATGCACAGAGATACCTTAATGAGATCCTGAAGCCCATTGTTGAGACCATCACCTCATGTTGCAGCATTACGGCCCCATGTTGCAAAGATCTGTAAACAATTCCTGGAAGCTGAAAACATCCCAGTTCTTGCATGGCCAGCATACTCACCGGACATGTCACCCATTGAGCATGTTTGGGATGCTGTGGATCGGCATATACAACAGCGTATTCCAGTTCCTGCCAATATCCAGCAACTTTGCACAGCCATTGAAGAGTGGACCAACATTCCACAGGCCACAATCAACAACCCAAACAACTCAATGCGAAGGATTTGTGTTGCACTGCATGAGGCAAATGATGGTCACATCAGATACTGACTGCTTTTCTGACTCCCCCACACCCCCTATAAAGCAAAACTGCACATTTCAAAGTGGCCTTTTTATTGTGGGCAGCATAAGGCACACCTGTGCAATAATCATGCTGTTTGATCAGCATCTTGATATGCCACACCTGTGAGGTGGGATGGATTATCTTGGCAAAGAAGAAGTGCACACTAAAAAGATTTACACAGATTGGTGAACAATATTTGAGAGGAATAGGTCTTTTGTGTATATAGTAAAAGCAAAAACAAAAGTGTTGCATTTATATTTCTGTATAGTATATATATTTTTATTTTTATTAATTTGTTTATTATTTTAATTTTATATTTTTTTGGTCTTGTCCCCACAATTTCCCCCCGTCTTCTTTTTCCAACCCTTTCTATCCCCTCTTGCTCTGGTCCTGTATATTCTCTGTGAATGATGTTATTCATTTCTTGTGTTGTTTAGTAAATAGCCACATAGCACATAGACCTAAGTACAGTAAGAAGTAGTGCTGCTGTTGAACTGCTGCTACTCACATCAATCATGTGGACCTTGTATTCCACAGCGGCCAACTGTAAACATCAGCAAGACAAACATTAAACAAAAGCGTGTTTTGGTTAGGGATGACTATCAATACTTACTACATCTTGGTGCTGATGTAAACGGTAGTTACCAAGTAGATAGTTACGCCTCATTTCAGTGCTAAATCATAATAGGTACTAATACATTCATGACTGTTTTGGACTTTGATTTTGCTTTCCCGTGTTTAGTGTTTGTTTATGTTCCAGCACTGTAATTTTCTAGTTTCTACTTCCCGTGTTGCTTCCACGTTTGGCCACTTCAACTGTGGTCTGAGCGCTGGTCTAAATGTTCCTGGTTGGCAATCAGGAGGCTCGCCTGTTCCTGGACAGTCAGGGACAGGTGAGTCTCAATAGTTGACAATCAGGAGGGTTTAATATGTTCAGTGGAACTTATTTGGTTCTTGAACTGGGTTCCCAGAAAAGCTTAAAGAGTCGCACCTTGATTTTTGAAGCCGCCTTTTTGCGAACTTTTCGATTTACGAACTATTCAGATCAAGCCAAATTTTCCTCTGTGTGCGAATCATGTCTATGTGTACGAACGCTTTAGTCGTTCATTCACATTGAGTTCTGCTGGCAGACATTTTGTGCCAGAGGGAAAAACAAACAACATTTTGGAGAGGCGCGGCCCTCTACGTCACTTCCTGTGCAGTACAGCATGTGTTACATTTCTTTTTTTTTACAAATTTCTTTTTTTTTTTTGTCCATTTTGCTAATTCAGTGTCTCTTTTTGGGACTCATGAGTCTGAAAAAGGCAACTGCGCAGCATGGAAAGAATGAGGGAATCGCTGTGGAGTTGAAAAAGACTTCATGTGAGGAGTATATCAGAGATAATGTCACCCTAAAAAAGGGGAGCCAGCGGGGATAATTGTTTTATGACCGGGAAGGTGAGTTTATGACCCCCCAGGAAGTGGGCGTGGCCTCCAATGTCACCCCAAAAAAGGGGAGGACGTCAAACTCATAGGGCATGGCCTAAACCGGAAACAGGAAGTTTTCTGGTTTAGGCCCATTTACGTCATTTTAATTTTGTCGGTTTTTTTTAAGATGTGCGCCATTTTAGTTGTAGTATTTACAGCAGTTATTCCATTTTTAAAGGCTTTAATCCATCCTCTCAAATGCATCATTTACTTTGATTACAGTGATTTATCATTTTTAATTGACTTCATTAGTTTTAGTTAAGGTAAGTAGTGCACGCGGCCACCGCTGCTGCTCACTGCTCCCCTCACCTCCCAGGGAGTGATCAAAGGTGATGGGTCAAATGCAGAGAATAATTTCGCCACACCTAGTGTGTGTGTGACAATTTACACCACTAATTAACAGCATTTTAGCCTAATTACAAAAGTTTATTTCTATGCCAAGGTTAAACCCATATATTATCTTATTTTAGTTGTCTCGTACTACCAAGGCTGCTTTTGTCACGGATTTGAGTTATAATAGATATTTATAACTTAATATAACTTAAATAAAAAAATGATTTACTATTTTTTTCTTATATGTATTGTCTACTTTTTGTCCTAATTAAAGTTTCTAAAGTATCTTCCTTATGATAATTAGTGTATTTATGCCATTATTTCACAGCATTTTAACCCAATTACAAAATTGTATTTCTATTCCGTGCCAAACCCACATGTTTGTAGCTCTCGTGGCGTGCGTCATTAATACTCAGTTGCTAAACTGAAAGTCGTGGGTCCGATCCCCGCTCATAGTTGAAATTATAGTAAGGTTTATAATTTATGTTTTAATGATGTTAAAGTTGTTTAATACGCTAAACTTCAGTATATTATATATTTTAAAAAAGTGGACAGTTACAAAAACTTGCTGTTTATCAAAGATGTTAGATAATATCACACGTGACAGTTCTACCTCAATGAAAGCTTTTGTTGTTCTGGAAATTCATTGTGTTGTTCAAGGTAATATTATTTATATAGTACATGATTTCAGCCTTTTAAAGCTCCTGTTGGTCCACCAATTTTTGACCTTGGTATTTGTCACATCCTACGTTATTTGTTACGGCCCTGGTCACGCTGCCATTAGGCATGCGTTTGCAGTTGTGGCCCTAAACAAGATTCTATTTGTGGCCCCATTTTGGTTTTTAATATTACACGCTAGGGGCTAGGACTGACTGCAACCTAGTGAGTATTGTAATACAGTCGTCACTCAAAGCTTCTAAAGGGGACTATTATTTCATGTCTAGGGGACTTTTCAATGTCAAAAAACACATTTAGAAAGTTGTAAACAGGTTTTTATGCTCCAGCTGTAAAAAATATTCTATATATAATGAATAATTCCTACTTTGCCGAAATTAGTTTACCACGGTTAGGCCCGGAAGCAATTAACAGCGATAAACGAGGTCTTACTGTATTACCCTTGAATACCAAAAGTAGATTTGGCTACCAGAGCCTGACTGAGTGTGTGCATCAGAGATACAACCAACAATAATACAGTCCAAATACATTCATAGTTAGATATTGATAAATAATGTGTTCTTAAAATTTTACAAGTTATGTAAAGATTTGTATTTACAATAAATCATCACCTATAAACTACAGTTCAGTTTAATCCAATATGTTCAATAATCATGTGTTCATATTCCAGATAATGTCCAAAGTTCATATACAATTAGGTTGATGGCTCCGAAGAGAAAAAAAAAGATATCTCCCACCGCAGTGAAGTACGGAGCCCCTAAAGGGACATGGGAATTTATTTTTTTTTAGACATGTATCTCGTGGCCACGAGAAACTTTCTCGTGCGCACGAGAAACTTTCTCGTGCGCACGAGAAACTTTCTCGTGGCCACGAGAAAGCATTGGATGCGTGCTGATGGTTTGGTGTGTGTTAAAATGGCAGTTTAGGAGTTAATATGGCTGTATTTCCAATTAGGACTTTCCCCCATGTGTGTTGTGGCAAAATGTGAATGCTTGATTAGTAGGTGTGAGACAAACACTTTATCTTCCTGGCTATTGTAACGCTACGTCCATCCATCCATCCATTTTCTACCGCTTATTCCCTTCGGGGTCGCGGGGGGCGCTGGAGCCTATCTCAGCTACAATCGGGCGGAAGGCGGGGTACACCCTGGACAAGTCGCCACCTCATCGCAGGGCCAACACAGATAGACAGACAACATTCACACTCACATTCACACGCTACGTGTTTGACATTATGGGGGTGGGCGTGGCTTGCGGACCTGCAGCGAAGCGGAGTGTGTCAGTTAGTCCGATGTTGATGCGATCAAACTTCTTTCTTGCTTGGAAGATACACACACAATTGTAACTGTTATTTCTTCCTGCAAATAATAAATATGTACAACGTGTTTGGATGTATTCATTTATGTAAAATTGTCATTAAATGTAATATTGCCTGACAAAAAGTGATTCGACGTACGTAATATTTTGATATTTACACATCGCATATTTACACACGCGCATCTGACTGGAATACCCTTATGTGCATTACATATATCAACATCAACTACCTACTGTACTGTTTACTTGTTGAAATACCCTTTTTAGAACAAATATCTACCCACATAATTTATATGTGTATATAATATATATATATATATATATATATATATATATATATATATATATATATATATATATATATATATATATATAGATACACACACACATATATATATATATATATATATATATATATATATATATAGATACACATACATATACATATATATATATATATATATATATATATATGTATGTGTATCTATATATATATGTATGTGTATCTATATATATATATATATATATATATATATATATATATATATATATATATATATATATATACATATATATATATGTGTGTGTGTATCTATATATATATATATATATCTATATATATATATATATATATATATATATATATATATATATATATATATATATATATATATATATATATATATATATATATATATATATATATATATATATATATATATATATATATATATATATATATACATACATATTATGTATAAGCATGTATATATATACTCTACCGTTTAAAAGTTTGGGGTCACATTGAAATGTCCTTATTTTTGAAGGAAAAGCACTGTACTTTTCAATGAAGATAACTTTCAACTAGTCTTAACTTTAAAGAAATACACTCTATACATTGCTAATGTTGGAAATGACTATTCTAGCTGCAACTGTCTGGTTTTTGGTGCAATATCTACATAGGTGTATAGAGGCCCATTTTCAGCAACTATCACTCCAGTGTTCTAATGGTACAATGTGTTTGCTCATTGGCTCAGAAGGCTAATTGATGATTAGAAAACTCTTGTGCAATCATGTTCACACATCTGAAAACAGTTTAGCTCTTTACAGAAGCTACAAAACTGACCTTCCTTTGAGCAGATTGAGTTTCTGGAGCATCACATTTGTGGGGTCAATTAAACGCTCAAAATGGCCAGAAAAAGAGAACTTTCATCTGAAACTCGACAGTCTATTCTTGTTCTTAGAAATGAAGGCTATTCCACAAAATTGTTTGGGTGACCCCAAACTTTTGAACAGTAGTGTATGTATATATTATATATTACTGTAACTTGTTCTTAAAAATAGTAGTTATTTTGTATGTCAAATTTAGTGTTTGTGTGTATATATGTATACTGTATATATGTATGTGTGTTTCTTCCTATACAGTATACATGTATATGTGTGTGTGTGCGTGTATATACTGTGTATATATATATATATATATATATATATATATATATATATATATATATATACATATATATATTTATATATTATATATACACATATAAATTATATGGGTAGATATTTGCTCTAAAAAGGGTATTTCAACAAGTAAACAGTACAGTAGGTAGTTGATGTTGATATATGTAATGCACATAAGGGTATTCTAGTCAGATGCGCTTGTGTAAATATGCGATGTGTAAATATCAAAATATTACGTACGTCGAATCACTTTTTGTCAGGCAATATTACATTTAATGACAATTTTACATAAATGAATACATCCAAACACGTTGTACATATTTATTATTTGCAGGAAGAAATAACAGTTACAATTGTGTGTGTATCTTCCAAGCAAGAAAGAAGTTTGATCACATCAACATGGGACTAACTGACACACTCCGCTTCGCTGCAGGTCCGCAAGCCACGCCCACCCCCCACAGCCACAGAAGAGGAAAACTGTCCTTTCCCGGGCATGATAAAGTCTTAAATAATGTCAAACACGTAGCGTTACAATAACCAGGAAGATAAAGTGTTTGTCTCACACCTACTAATCAAGCATTCACATTTTGCCACAACACACATGGGGGAAAGTCCTAATTGGAAATACAGCCATATTAACTCCTAAACTGCCATTTTAACACACACCAAACCATCAGCACGCATCCAATGCTTTCTCGTGGCCACGAGAAAGTTTCTCGTGTGCACGAGAAAGTTTCTCGTGGCCACGAGAAACTTTTAGTAAAAAAACAAAAAAAAAAAACAATTTTTTTTAACTTTCTCGTGGCCACGAGATACATGTCTAAAAAAAACAACATTCCCATGTCCCTTTAGGGGCTCCGTAGTGAAGCCACTTCAAAATGTAAAACTAATTGAAAAAGTAAACAAAACACAATAAATGGACAAAAAAACTAACAAATCAAATGTTCTTTAGGCATTATATCTTTAAGGAAAAGTTTTGTGAACATTATAAACTTAAATAGTAAACTTGTTTTTTATAAATACGACCATAAATACGCCACAATGACGGCGTTGGAAACGATGCCAAATAAGCAATTGTCTCTATGGACTTTTGAAGTGACATAGCCACCATGCTGCTAAACGGAACTAAAACTATTAAAACTTTAGCAGCGTAAAGCATAATTTATCAGATAGAATTGCACGGTGATGGTCAGCTACTTAAGTAGCCGGTTGCCATAATCATGTGGCCCCTCCCCTAGTCGACCGCATAGTGAAGGGATGTCAAACTCGTTTTTATTGAGGGCCACATCATAGTTATTTATGGCTGCCATCAGATGGCCACATGACATTTATGGCTGCCATCAGATGGCCACATGACATTTATGGCTGCCATTAGAGGGCCACATGACATTTATGGCTGCCATCAGAGGGCCACATGACAGTTATGGCTGCCATCAGAGGGCCACATGACAGTTATGGCTGCCATCAGAGGGCCACTTGTAACAGTGAATAATGTATGAATTTGTCTCTGGAATTTTATTATTAATTATGTACATTGTTTTAAGTAGACTGTTGATTTCAGTAAAAACTTTACATTTACAACATTTTAATGTAAAATATAGTGGGTTTTTTTGTTTTTTTTACAGCATGTTACGGTAAATGGAAAAACAGTACCATTGTTTTTTGGGAGGGTTTTTACGGAAATAGCTGGCAGCTTAGTTGCCAGAATTTTTGTGTTAAATTGACATTGGTTTTTACAACATTATATTATTTATGGGAAAAAAACAGTAGAAGTTATTTTTTTATTCTGGCAACTTAGCAGCCAGTTTTTTCTACCGTAAAAACAAATGTACCATCTTTCCATCTACAGTAATAAACCGTTAAAAACAACCGTAGATTTTACAGTCAAAAACTGGCAGCTCAGTCAACATAATTTTAACACAAAAAACAGTGGTAGTTTTTGTCAGTTTACAGTAATATGGTGTAAAGAAAAACGTAAAATGTATTGTCATTTTTATTCATTTGATGGGTAGTTTGCTGTAAAGTTAAGTATTTTTATTTAAACAAAAACATGTTTGGAAAGTATGATAATATACTGTAATATTTGTTGCAATATTGCATACTATTAAAGTTTAAAAGGTATGCAATTTCAAGCAGTACATATATTTTTTCAATTTAAAAAATCAATTACGTTTTGTGAGAAAATATTAAGTACTTTTGTTAGAGCCATTTCGGACATATTTACACATATTTCTTATGTTTACATATCATGCCTTGTTTAAAGTAATTTTAAATTATACAGTAATAGCTTAAATGACTGTATATTTGGTATTTTGCTATATTATTGGTATTTCTTATGTTTACATATCATACTTTGTTTAAAGTAAATTTAATTATATAGTAATAGCTTAAATGACTGTGTATTTCGTATTTTGCTATATTATTGGTATTTCTTATGTTTACATATCATACTTTGTTTAAAGTAAATTTAATTATATAGTAATAGCTTAAATGACTGTGTATTTGGTATTTTGCTATATTATTGGTATATAGTTTAAAATATTGTCTTTCACTTCCTATCAATGTAGTTGTGCTCTATTAGTTTGCTCCGCCTTCTGCCCGATTGTAGCTGGGATAGGCTCCAGCACCCCCCGCAACCCCGAAAAGGGATAAGGGGTAGAAAATGGATAAGGGGTAGAAAATGGATGGATAGATGTTTAGACTGGGTGTCGTAAAAGTGCCAGTAATTGTCGTAAATTGTCAGCAACTGCCGTAAATGACAATGTTTTGTTTTGAAAGGTCGAGCATGGCATGGAGCAACAGCTTTTCTTTGACTGTGTTTAAAGGCCTACTGAAATGATTTTTTTTTATTTAAACAGGGATAGCAGATCCATTCTATGTGTCATACTTGATCATTTCGCGATATTGCCATATTTTTGCTGAAAGGATTTAGTAGAGAACATCGACGATAAAGTTCGCAACTTTTGGTCGCTGATAAAAAAAGCCTTCCCTGTACCAGAAGTAGCGTGACGTCACAGGTTGAAAGGCTCCTCATATTTCCCTATTGTTTACACCAGCAGCGAGAGCAATTCGGACCGAGAAAGCGACGATTACCCCATTAATTTGAGCGAGGATGAAAGATTTGTGGATGAGTAACGTGAGAGTGAAGGACTAGAGTGCAGTGCAGGACATATCTTTTTTCACTCTGACCGTAACTTAGGTACAAGCTGGCTCATTGGATTCCACTCTCTCCTTTTTCTATTGTGGATCATGGATTTGTATTTTAAACCACCTCTGATACTATATCCTCTTGAAAATGAGAGTCGAGAACGCGAAATGGACATTCACAGTGACTTTTATCTCCACGACAATACATCGGTGAAGCAATTTAGCTACAGAGCTAACGTGATAGCATCGTGCTTAAATGCAGATAGAAACAAAATAAATAAGCCCCTGACTGGAAGGATAGACAGAGGATCAACAATACTACTATCAGGAGACACCGAACCAAACACTGGACCTGTAACCACGCGGTTAATGCTGTGCCGCCTGTCGAAGCCTAGCAATGCTGTTGCCAACGACGCCATTGAAGCTAACTTAGCTACGGGACCTTGTCAGAGCTATGATAAAAACATTAGCGCTCCACCTACGCCAGCCAGCCCTCATCTGCTCATCAACACCCGTGCTCACCTGCGTTCCAGCGATCAACGGCGCGACGAAGGACTTCACCCGATCATCGATGCGGTCGGCGGCCAGCGCGTCTGCTATCCAACTCAAAGTCCTCCTGGTTGTGTTGCTGAAGCCGGCTGCTAATACACCAATCCCACCTACAGCTTTCTTCTGTGCAGTCTCCATTGTTCATTAAACAAATTGCAAAATATTCACCAACACAGATGTCCAGAATACTGTGGACTTTTGCGATGAAAACATAGCTGTTTGTATTGGGATACAATGTGTCCCAATACTTCCGGTTCAACCTTTGACGTCACGCGCAAACGTCATCATACCTACACGTTTTCAACCGGAAGTTTCCCGGGAAATTTAAAATTGCACTTTATAAGTTAACCCGGCCGTATTGGCATGTGTTGCAATATTAAGATTTCATCATTGATATATAAACTATCAGACTGCGTGGTCGGTAGTAGTGGGTTTCAGTAGGCCTTTAAGCGTATGTAAATTTGACCAAGGACATCCTAGCGCATCAATGAATTGTTTGTGCTAACGCCATCTGTATTATTTTTTGCTATTCTTGTGAGAGTTTGTCAAAAAGAAAAGTACTTTGGATCGGCGTCAGCCTGTCGTTAAGAAACCCACGCGTCAAAAACGTTATGCCCTGCCGAGGAAACGACAAAGGAAGGTTAGTTGCCGTTACAACTTTATTGACACATATCATTTCCAGGTGTTTGCGGGCCAGATAAAATGATGTCGCGGGCTAGATTTGGCCCCCGGGCCTTGAGTGTGACACCTGTGGCATAGTGTGTTTTGAGCCAGCTTGGATTTGGTATGCTCCACTGTACATTTGCTTTTCTGACAGAAATTTCCGCCCCAGTATTTATATATCGTCTCTGTTATCATACGGTCAACCATTGCACGTAACAAACTAGTCTGATTGATTGCCTGTGTATCACTCCACAGAACTGGGTTCTCACATAAAGATTTCCATGCGTTGGTGACACAGTCTGAACTTTTTACATTTTTATTGCGTATAACTGCAAAATAACTCACCATATATCAAAGGGAAGTTGGATAAAGAGGTTAACAAACGCTATTGAATTCAAGAAAGAACTCGTTGCAAAGTAAAAACTTGGCTCTTCCTTCCAATCCTAGCTCTCAGCTCAACGCTGTTTTCACCAGCAAAAGACTTCAATTAATATCAATTTGATTTAATTCGTCATTTATACAGTATTTACTTCACATTTCTACTGTAAATACATACACATATACATACTGAATATACGTACACACGTATATGATAAATATATAATTGAATATATTTGTGTTAGCTGACTTACTGGTGGATGTAAGGTGCTGTCATTGTTGGTGGAAATTGTATTCATCATGAAACGATATTTGCATTTAGTAAAAAAGACTGGAAGACAACACACACCCACAGTATTGTAGTGTGGAGGCTGAAGCATAAAGTACGATGGGATTCAAAGACGCACATATCAAAGTCATAATACATCATACAGCAACAATATGCCACTGTGATGCTTTCAGTACATGATTGTTAACTCTTATGGTTGTGGAGGTCCCATCTACCACACAGCATGGAAATTATTGATAAAATTAGATGTATTACAAATATTTGTATCTGTAGAAAATTACGACTATATCGTAATTATTTTCTTCATTATGAATTGCCACTGTGACATCACCAAACATGGCACAAGCGTACTATTACTCGACTTGGTGATGTCACAGTGGCAATTCAAAAACCTGTACTCTAGTATACTGTATGTACGGGAAAATATACATCATAATATTATTGTTGTAGTAAAAACATAAAGCCATGAAGATACTGAGGTAAATTATACCGTGTACATTTTTATTATACGATTGTTAACTAGCATGCATTTGTATTTGTTCACAGAATCTTTTAGGGGATTATTCCATTAAGGAAATATGCCTTTGCATAGCTTCAGATCAGTGGCGTGCCGTCACTAGAGGCAGGGGAGGCACGGCCTCACCTGCCATCATGGAAAGAAAAAAAAAAGTAAAAAGAAAAAAATATATATTAAATTGTTATGTGTATCAAGTGATTATACTAAAGTTATTTTCCATTTAACTTCACCAGTTTTAGATTATTTTTATTTTTATTTTCACATTTGCCGTTCAAATACTGAGAAGAGACGGTGCGGTGATCGGCAGCCAGTTGAGGCACGTCACTGATTTGTGCCTCAACATGGATTGTGCGCAATGACTCGGCTAACTGCTGGCCTGCTGTGCAGTGAGACCATATTGCTATATGAATTATACTATACATTTCCATAGTTTAGTTAGCTGAGGTATATAATGTACAGTGTATTTTGTCAACAACTGTATGTGTGTAACGTATTTTTAGTGCTGAGCATTCTTAAACTCTGCTGCGAAGACACACTGTGTGAGGCTCGTCTCATAACCCCGCCTCCTGGTGCCAAGCACCTCCGCCGCAGATTTTAGGAGGAAGTGTAAACACAATAACGACATCTGGTAAGAGCCCCCACCGGTAGGAGTAGAGATCAGGGATTGGAGGTCACCCGACTCCATTGAGCAAAGTGACAACGCCCAGGTGTTGTCTGCATTTGTACAAACAAACTGGATGTTGTCCTAAATGGCCGGCCCCAAGGCTAGAACTACAAAGAGTAAGTGTCTTTGCGTAGAAGGTATTTAAGGACAGTGGTCCGAGAGGACATTAGGAGAGGAATCAGGCACATACTCCTCCTGGAAGCTGCAGTTCCAGTCTGAGGCTCGCTGAAACAAATAAAGCTTTTTGTTCGACGATGCCTCGTTGGCGTCTTCTTGGCTCATCACCCATCACACAGTCACTCTGTCCTGGGAGAGTGACACGACCAGAAATATACCACAATACTAAAAATAATGACCTCACCCAGTTCTGCTCTTCATAGTTATTCACCATGGTCAGATAGAAAGAAAGAAATATGATCGTTTTGACAATCCTAAATCCTTGATGCACGATTATGGTAAATACTATAATGCTAGTGACACCTAACATAGTTTGTTTTGTTTTGGCATGTTTCATATGCTATAAAGAAATGTCCGGAGAAAGCTAAGGTCATTTACGTGCAGTGTTGGGACTAACGTGTTACAAAGTAATGCGTTACTGTAACACCGTTAGTTTCGGTGGTAACTGGGGACGGCGTGGCGAAGTTGGTAGAGTGGCTGTGCCAGCAATCGGAGGGTTGTTGGTTACTGGGGTTCAATCCCCACCTTCTACCTTCCTAGTCACGTCCATTGTGTCCTTGGGCAAGACACTTCACCCTTGGTCCTGATGGCTGCTGGTTAGCGCCTTGCATGGCAGCTCCCGCCATCAGTGTGTGAATGGATGAATGTGGAAATACTGTCAAAGCGCTATGAGTACCTTGAAGGTAGAAAAGCGCTATACAAGTATAACCCATTCATTTATCATTTAACTAGTAATCGAACACGTTATTTTTTTATATTCAGTAACTCAGTTACCTACTACATGATGCGTTACTGTGTTATTTTACGTTATTTTTTATGTAGTATCGGCTAGAAACAGATGCGCTGCGGTGTCGTTCTTCTAAATCTTCCTCTGTCACAAGCCAGAGAGAAGAAAAGAGGCGTGTGTGTGTGTGTCTGGGTGTGGGTGTGGGAAGGGGAGGCACACACGTGATCCGCGGTTTGATATATAAAACAAAACAAAAAGGTTGTTCGCATGCACGTTCAGTCCACACACAGCGTGGTCATGGCGACCGGAGTAACGGAGGAGCTTGAACGCCCCGCGCAATTTAATCGGTGTGTTTATAGGTGCAGACTCCGTTGTGCAAAACGAGGGTTTTAAACACATGCTGAACGTGCTTGAGCCACGTTACGACATCCCGTCGCGCACCCACTTCAGCGATAAGATTGTGCCAGATCTTTATGAGCAGGAGAAGAAAAAAGTTGTGGATGAACTATCCCGAGCATCATCTGTTGCGCTCACGACAGACTGGTGCACGTCCAGGGAAACTATGTGACGATAAGCGCTCACTTTATCACAGCAGACTGGCAGATGAGAAGACACGCCCCCTCTACGAGAGTCACATTGCACAGGTACTGACACAAGCAGTGGAGGAATGGAAGATAAAGATATCCCAGTCACAAGTGATAATGCCAAAAATCAAATAATTGCAGTGAATGAGGCAGGACTGGGACCACAGATAGGTGATTTGCACATGTAGTGAATTTGGCATCACAGAAGGGAATCTCAGTCAATAGGATGGATCAGGAAGGAGGTTTCCTGGCACAACAGCTGCTCATGTGCTTAAGACAAAGCAAGAAATGCTAAAGCTGCCTACTCATAAAGCTCATACATGATGTCCCAACGAAGTGGAACTCCACTTATGATATGTTGCAGCAGCAGGCAGCTATATACTCTGCATTGACCCACAAGACCCTGAAGGCAAATGTCAAAGACATCATCAACCTGTCTGATGATGATGTGAGAGTGGCAGAGGAGGTCCTCCAGGTGCTTAAACCCCTCAAAAGTGTTACATCTCTACTGAGCACTGAAACTTCACCATCTGTGTCAATGATCCTGCCACTGAAAACAAGGATTCTACAATCCATGGCTCCAAGTGTGGAAGACAGCAGCATCACTCGAGATGTCAGGCTTTATTTCACTATCTATGTTTCAAGGAAGATGATGTGCCTTCTTATGTTGCACTTTAACTTGTTTTTTATTAATGGTCATTGGTCCAAGTTTAAAGAAAGGAGAAATTCCTTTTTATGTTGCACTGTTTTTCATTAATTATGTTAAAATGAAAATAAAAATGCATGTCTAGTTGATCAACAGATTGTATTATTCTCCAGTGCAATAACAGTACTGAAATGAAGGCTAAAAGGGCATTAATGGGAGCTTTAAAAAAAAAGAAGAAAAAAAGAAGTAACTAAATAGTTACTTTTCACAGTAACGCATTACTTTTTGATGTAAGTAACTGAGTTAGTAACTGAGTTACTTTTGAAATTAAGTAACTAGTAATTGTAACTAGTTACTGGTTTTCAGTAACTAACCCAACACTGTTTAAGTGTTTATTCAAGATCTCAAATAAACATTAGATTACGTAGCAATAAGGTTATACTGCTAAATTAGGGGTGTCAAATCTGCCAACAGGTTTAATCCGCAAGATGGATTTGATCATTTTTTAACTGTTTCTTAACCCTTCGTGATGATTGCGGTTAATTCTTCATCTAAATGGGATTATGTGAGCAAACCGTCAGTTGGCATCCCAGCGAGAGTGGAAATTATACAGTACACGTTTGTTTAAAATGGTTAGTTTGTATGTTTAGCACCTAGCAATGCTGCAGATGCCACAGTGTCACAATAAAGCTGCATCTGCCGAGTAGCATTCTTCTAAAACTTATTGTTTATCCTCTTTGTGTTTGGGCTCAAAAATATAAGGTCCTGGATCATATTTTTCCAAAAGTAATCGTTGTCGGCTCTTACAAAATATGCTTGATTAGCATTGTTTTTGATAGGGAAAGGATCTTTGGTTCCTAGCACGACGGCACACAATCACGTGACTGGCTTCCTCATTATCTCTCAAAATGGCTCGAGAATCTCCGTGAGATTGATACTATTTTGATCATATCCATTTACCCGCAATCTTTGGAAGACTTTTGGTGTCATAAATCCGACATATATGATAATACGAAACCCAAAACCAGTGAAGCAGGCACATTGTGTAAATCGTAAGTAAAAACAGAATACAATGACTTGCAAATCCTTTTCAACCTATTTTCAATTGAATAGACTGAAGAGACAAGATACTTAACGTTCGAACTAGAAAACTTTGTTATTCTTTGCAAATATTAGCTCATTTAGAATTTGATGCCTGCAACATGTTTCAAAAAAGCTGGCACAAGTAGCAAAAAAGACTGAGCAAGTTTAGGAAAAAACTTATTTGGAACATCCCACAGGTGAACAGGCTAATTGAAAACAGGTGGGTGCCGTTATTGGGTATGAAAAAGCCCAATAGGGGTGATGGAAGGACGTCAAAATTCTTCTTGGGACCACTTTGGGGACCCCTGGTGTACAAGGTTACAGAACAGGAACGCTGATGGGTCGCCACAAGGCGCCCCGTAAAAGATGGGGAAAAAGGTAAAACACTGGGGAAGGATGAGTAAAAAAATACAATCTAGACTGGGTTCCTAAGGGAGCCCAGTCTGGAGTGGGAAAAAAACTCTATAGCAAAGCACATACCTGTATACATGTCGAGAAAGCCGGCCCTGTTCGTACGTCTAACGTATATCTAGCTTTTACATAGTAAGTTACAGAATGTTAGGCCATGTCCACACAAACACGGAGAGTTTCACAAACGCATATTTGGGGTTAAAATGATCACCAGCCACACAAGTGTAGTTTCTGTTTATGTCTACACACAAACGCATACACCTGCTGTCATGCACATTTTGTCCAATCAGAAGCCTGGAAAAAGATAGATAGATAGATGGATAGGTCTTTATTGTCATTGCACAAGTACAACGAAACTTTGTTTTCAGCACAAACCCGTTCAAGATTAGACAAACAAACAGTGTACAGCAGGGGTCCCCAAACTTTTTGACTCGGGGGCCGCATTGGGTTAAAAAAATTTGGCCGGGGGCCAGGCTGAGTATATATATATATATATATATATATATATATATATATATATACATATACATATACATATATATATATATATATATATATATATATATATATATATATATATATATATATATATATATATATATATATATATTGTCTTTATAAACCGTTTTGTCATTTATTATCAATTAACATTGATGTTCATCAACATTTAACATTGTCAAGTTATCGATGGGAAAATTAATTTTTAGACAATATGATTTGCCTGAGCGACAAGGAGACACCAAGAGTAAGAAGCGGTAGAAAATAGATTAGAAAGGAAAGATTTAAAAAAATAAAAAATAAAAAATTATTTTTTACTTGGGACTTCCTGTGGGCCGGATTTTGGGCCCGTGGGCCGTAGTTTGGGGACCCCTGGTGTACAGGGTTACAGAACAGGAACGCTGATGGGTCGCCACAAGGCGCCCCGTAAAAGATGGGGAAAAAGGTAAAACACTGGGGAAGGATGAGTAAAAAAATACAATCTAGACTGGGTTCCTAAGGGAGCCCAGTCTGGAGTGGGAAAAAAACTCTATAGCAAAGCACATACCTGTATACATATTACAACATACATCTCAAGATATCTAGCAACAGAGGGAAGGGACTGCGGGGTAATGGTGGTAGGCCGCAGCTCTCGCCGCTGATAGCTGCAGCGAGTTGACAATCAAACTGCTTTACTGTAAGGTCGGCCGCCGCCTCCTTCCTGAAGCTTCTTTTTTGGAACTACCTCAGGTTGAAAAATGGTCCCAAGAAGAATTTTGACGTCCTTCCATCACCCCTATGGGATTTGCGTCAAGGGCGTTGGGGTATGTGTGGCCAAAAAGCAGCCACAGCTGAGTTGGTGCCATTACACCTCCTATTATGTTTATTTTGATATACTAAACGTACAATGACATGTACATTATCTTTAAAACCAGCCTGCATGATGTACACAGAGCCCTGGGAACACTATGAATCTTTTTTTTAATTATAACATGTTCAGCAACATGGTGATGTATTACACGTGCAGTGAAGTGTACATTACTTCTAAAATCAGCACGCACTAACGAGCCAAGGAAACCCTTTTGCATGTTTAAGTGCCTATATGAAGCACACAGACGTGCGTGTGCCGCTGCAAAACTCTCGTGGGATTATAAAGCATTTCAGCTTTCTGACACAACTTGTATATACTGTACATATACTAGCACATCTCAATAAACAAGGATATCCCCAAAAAGTAATTTCAGTTGTTCAATGCAAATAGTAAACTATTTTATTTCAGTAGTTGCATTTAAAAAGTACCTTTGATAATTATAGTTTTTAGCTAAGTAACGCCTAACTCAATAAGCTATAAAAACTATAATAAATGATTTTCAAAAAGTTTAATATTGCAAACTATTAATGCACCCTCTAATCAAAATTAAAAACTTCCTTATCTTTCAATTGTGTTCTTTATCTTAATCAAGCTACTGATTTTAAAATAATCCTGCAACTTTTATAATTTATTGAAACATTTTGTGCTTTTCACTTTCCCTCATCATAAATGTTTCAATGGAGTAGTATCCTTGAAAGTGTGTCGATAATCGGGTTTATGTTGCAAGGAACATTTTAATTGTCTTCTCTTGCAGTGAGACTTCTGTTAACATTACACGCAGGAGGAGGGGCTGGCCGGTTCCTCTCACCCCCCTACTCCTGGTGAGCGGGCATGTAGATTTATCAGCGCAACATCAACTCTAATTTGATCTATTTTCCCAAATTGAAACACATATGCGAGTTTGACAGCAAGATGCTTATTTGTTTAGTTTGGCACAAATATGTTTGGGTGAGGAAAAATTATTGGCAAGAATGAATCAAAATCAAAACTATTCAATGCATCTTTTTTTATTGCCTTCACACGTCACACTTCGAACCCACATCCATGTCTCTCCCCCACATCCTTTGTTCCAACTAACTTGCTTTTCCATACAGTTGACTTCCCTTGATGGCATAGAATCTCAAACATCTAGTACTGTCATGTTCTGTGGTCATGTTTTGTTTTGGTTATGTTCTGTTGGGTTTTGAACGCTTTTAGTTCCTGTTTACACTCCCTTGGTTTGGTTGCCATGGTGACATATGATTTTCCCCTGCTGCTGGTGTTTTGAGTCACACACCTATTGTCACTAATGATGAGACTTTAGTATTTGAGCTTGTAGTTGCCAGGCAGTCGGCCTGGCGACATTAACTCTGATACCCTTGTTACTTCCATGATTACGCGTCCATGCCATAGTTCTATGATCTTTCCATGCTTGACCAAGTAAGTTTTGTTTCATGTCCTTAGTCTGTTTATGTGTTAATTTTGTTCATAGCCACGTTTGTTCTCCGCCTTTGTGCGCGCCTTTAGTTTGTTCTTTTTGTTAGTGTTAAAGTAAATAATGTCCTTACCTCCACGCCATGTCCACTCCAATTTCTTTGCATCTCGGGAAAACAAACCATCCCATAGTCCACGTCGTTACAAGTACCAATAATATTTTATACCTTCTACATTTAGGTTATATTTACTTTATTTCTCAATTTCTGCTTCCACTTACCAATCCTCCATCCATCCATCCATCCATCTTCTTCCGTTTATCCGAGGTCGGGTCGCGGGGGCAGCAGCCTAAGCAGGGAAGCCCAGACTTTCCTCTCCCCAGCCACTTCGTCCAGCTCCTCCCGGGGGATCCCGAGGCGTTCCCAGGCCAGCCGGGAGACATAGTCTTCCCAACGTGTCCTGGGTCTTCTCCGTGGCCTCCTACCGGTTGGACGTGCCCTAAACACCTCCCGAGGGAGGCGTTCGGGTGGTATCCTGACCAGATGCCTGAACCACCTCATCTGGCTCCTCTCGATGTGGAGGAGCAGTGGCTTTACTTTGAGCTCCCCCCGGATGGCAGAGCTTCTCACCCTATCTCTAAGGGAGAGCCCCGCCACCCGGCGGAGGAAACTCATTTCGGCCTCTTGTACCCGTGATCTTGTCCTTTCGGTCATGACCCAAAGCTCATGACCATAGGTGAGGATGGGAACGTAGATCGACCGGTAAATTGAGAGCTTTGCCTTCCGGCTCAGCTCCTTCTTCACCACAATGGATCGATACAGCGTCCGCATTACTGAAGATGCCGCACCGATCCACCTGTCGATCTCACGATCCACTTTTCCCTCACTCGTGAACAAGACTCCGAGGTACTTGAACTCCTCCACTTGGGGCAGGGTCTCCTCCCCAACCCGGAGATGGCACTCCACCCTTTTCCGGGCGAGAACCATGGACTTGGACTTGGAGGTGCTGATTCCCAAACCGGATCCCCTCAACGCCTTGACTGCGCCTAGAAATTCTGTCCATAAAAGTTATGAACAGAATCGGTGACAAAGGGCAGCCTTGGCGGAGTCAAAACGTGTCTGACTTACTGCCGGCAATGCCACAATACCAAGCTCTGACACTGATCATACAGGGAGCGGACAGCCACAATCAGACAGTCCGATACCCCATACTCTCTGAGCACTCCCCACAGGACCTCCCGAGGGACACGGTCGAATGCCTTCTCCAAGTCCACAAAGCACATGTAGACTGGTTGGGCAAACTCCCATGCACCCTCAAGGACCCTGCCGAGAGTATAGAGCTGGTCCATAGTTCCACGACCAGGACGAAAACCACACTGTTCCTCCTGAATCCGAGGTTCGACTATCCGGTGTAGCCTCCTCTCCAGTACACCTGAATAGACCTTAACGGGAAGGAATCCTGGCTTTATCAAATGTGTTGAAAATATATGTTTTATCATACTATGACCTTAAACCTCTTCTCTACAACTTTCAGGCCCCTCAGAGAAAAGCCAACTAGCAGAAGATACTACAAATACTGTAATCCTTAACTACATTCAAAATATTACATATATTTCAGTTATTTATCTTCCCTCAGTTATTTTCGCACTGACAAACACAGAATGCAACTAAACTAGAATAGAGAAAAGATTAACAAGAGTGTAAACAGAAAGAAAGCTTCAAGCAATGCCACTGCTGTTAGGAACTGATCAAGGGGGTGACCCCGGGATGCAGAGACGGGAGGCAAGGTAGAATATCAAAAAGGGAAAAATTTAATAAGTCCAAAAAGGGTAACAAAAGGCGATGGGGCAGAAGTGCACACCATGAAATACCAACAAAAACAGGTTCCTCAGTGGTCGGCGGGGGAAAAGCCAGGGCGCACTAAGCACAGCATAAAGTCCTCTTTAACTCAAGGAGGCTAGGAAACAAACACAAAGAGGTTAGGAATAACAGGACTAAGGAGAGGCAACGTACCAGGACTGACGAGACGAAGCAGGCACATGCACGTGCGGAGTTCAGGAAACAATAACCGGCGAGGTCAAGCTGTAAGTGACGAGCCTAAATACTGGCGGGCTAATTGCGAGCAGGTGTGCCTCAAGGTCCGCCCCTCGCCGAGGACGAATCACTAAAAACACAGGTGCAGACAAAAGAGAAGGCAGGAACACACTAAAACACAACAACTGCAATGTTATCATTGCTATAAGTGGTGTGAAGTCGTCCACCTGCAGCCTTGATATCACAGGAGAATCACCAGAATGAAGGGAGGAGAACATTTTCTTCTACACGTGTTTAATTTCTAATAAAGCTCACTAAGTCATTGTCAATTTTCAAATTCACCATCTTGGATTTATTTTACAGTGTGATTGTTTGAATTTAAGAAATACAATTCCCTCACGGCCACAAGCAAAATGTATGTCTTCTTCTCCGCAAAGTCCGATATTCTTTTCCAAAGCGGGTTGGGTTGTCTTTGTCCCATCTGAGTCAGGTTTCCATGGTAACTGCTCCTCCGCCGCCTTATCTCGAATGATTATTGCTGCTCGCAAATACCCCACACTCCCATGTCAAGGCTCTATTGTCCCTCTATGTGTTATTTTAAAACTAACCATTTACAGTAATACCTAATCCATCCATCCATTTCCTAATGATATACTACAATAATATATGACAGTTAACAAGCAGAAATATACTAATTTCATCAGGTGTTTGTGTATGCTAGCAATATGCATTAAAAATACTCAAATCCTTAAATGTGGACGTACGTACCAGTACGTGCTTCACGTGCCGCACATGTTGACTAGTTTTAGGTTCGCGAGCTAACGTTGTGTCGGACTTATCAAGAGGTAATTGCAGCAGTGGCAACTTTTTCATCAGCTGATGGCAGAAATACCAACGAGATCACTTTTTATCCGCAAGCTCTGTGATCACTTGGATGTTCGTTTCCCAGAGGATGAATAGTGGTCTGCATTTGACATGGGATCCACATACACTGCTACACTGTCTAAGAAGTTTGAGGCCATTCTCCACCATGCACCCCCATACTACAAATGCCATTAACAATGAATGTGCTGAATTCAAGTAAATTAGGAAGCGGCACCTTAAACAAGGATCAAACAGCACATTTTTAGATATGAGCTCAAGGAGATCTCACCAAATAGCTGGTGGATATTTGTGCTACATTTCAAGATTCCAGGGCAGATTGTGAAAGAAGCTTCAGTTTAATGAGTGGTATCAAAAAAAACATCCAGAAAAAACATCTTGAAGTGACACATTTGGACCAGCTGATGTGAATAAACATGTACAAGGTCTATAACCACTTGAGAAGTGAAAAGGGCAGACGAGGAACAAAAGGTGACATTTATTTTCTTGTCCAGATTTGTGGTATTTAGTAAGATTTTTCATCTATACATAGTAATTATTAAATACTGCTTCTAGATGATGAGGAGAAATGCATGTAAAGAAACTGTATTTGTATCACATTCTTTTTCTTCATCACATGATTATATTACATCCGGAGATGCTTTCCTCTTCATTCACCTTAGGTGAATGGAGCCTTGGCCAGGAGGACTTGATATCATCAGATGGTATCCAGCGGTCATTGGGTGTTTCGACCCTGAACCATAACACCCTACCGCTGGTGGGCCGGCAGTGGTGGCCAAGTCACTGCCTATCTCCTCCTCCTGGCTTCCAGCTCATCTCGTCTCTCCTGCTCCATAACCAGCAAGAGGCTCTCTCTGCTGCCTCCCCCATCCTGCGAGCTGCTGTCTTTCTCTCCTTCCCTGTTATTCCCAAGGCTGTGAGCATTCTCCATACCGACTCTGCAGCCGACCTCGACCGGGAACAGCCATGCCTGCCATCCTTTTCCCCTGCAGTCATTCAAAAGGTCCTGGTATTTGGCACTTTTCCTTTCAAAGGCTTGGCTGCACCCTTCTTCCCATGTGCAAAATGTAAATGTTTCAACGTGAACTAAATTTTACTTTCTTAAGTCTCAATTCTTCCAGAGCCGGACTACCCCACTGAATAGATCAGCTCCTCACTGTGATACGGTATACAAGTTGGAACCTACTACAGCTGGGATATTTAACTGGCGGCCCAGGGCCAAATCCAACATCATAGTTCAGTTCAAAACTTGGGAGACAAACATTTTTGCAGCCAATTCCTAAACCCAATAGAGTGCTCCTGTTGGAACTTGGACTACTGTAAACACATTGGCAGAGCCTAGCACTGACATTTCAACCTTGCTACAATGGCAAACATAGAACACTGGGGTCATAACATAACATAACATAACATAACATAACAGCAGACTGGACTATAAGGACAACAGCAAAACTGTATACAAGAAGGGCATGAGCAGACTCTTTTTCCTGAGGAAGCTTAGGTCCTTTAATGTGTGCTACAAGCTGTCGGAGATCGTTTTTCAGTCTGTTGTGGCCAGTGCCCTGTACTTTGCAGTGGTTTGTTGGGGGTGCAGCACCAGAAAAAGAGACTTAAACCGGATTGACAAACTGATCCGGAAAGCGGGCCAAACTATTGGCACGCAGTTGGAGGCGTTTGTGTCAGTGAGGGACAGGAGGACACTGGACAATCCTGCCCACCCACTCCCCCAGACAATTGCGGGACAGCAGAGCTCATACTCCCACGGGCTCCTTCAGCTTTGTTCCCAGTGTTCGATTCAAGAACTCCTTCATTCCACACTCCATCCAGCTGTATAATCACTCGCCATACAGCAATAGATGATATCTGTCTAATACCTGACCTCTTCTATGTTAGCTAGCTCTCTTTTTTTATGATGTATATTTTCTGCTGGATCTAATCTCTATTTTATGCTGCCCTTTTTTTTTTTTTGCTGAAGCTGTTATATATACTCTAATAATGTACATAGTAATTGTGATTTGTTATATATTTTGACATCCTGCTGTTGTTTGAGATAATAATGTTAGGCTTGTACAGCTAGTTAGTAGTAGACAGCAAGAAGGATGTCCTGTTATCAAAGTGCTACCATAGGATTGTGGGGTTCCCCCTGTCAGCTCGTCCATTACAAAGTTAGTAGATAGAATAGATGGCAAGGAGGATGAACAGGACATCCTCCTTGCCATCTATTCTATCTACTTATCTAATTGTAGTCATTGTCGTGTGTGTGTGTGTGTGTGTGTGTGTGTGTGTGTGTGTGTGTGTGTGTGTGTGTGTGTGTGTGTGTGTGTGTGTGTGTGTGTGTGTGTGTGTGTGTGTGTGTGTGTGTGTGTGTGTGTGTTCTGCAATGCTTACTTAATGGGGACATCGCTCTGTTTACACAGTCAACTTTAGGGGACCTCTGACGGTATGGGGACAAAAAACAGGTCCCCTAAAGGGAAACCTTTTTGAATGATAGTCTGATCCATTCTGAAGATGCCGAAGTGATTTTTAAGCTTTGGCCCATAAAACATGTTTACTGGTTAGTTTGAGTGTGAGACATTTGCACAGCAGCCCCCTCATCGGGCTGTAGCTGGTACTGCACTCACTGCTCTGCTCACACTTCTTCCGTGTATAGTTAATCACATCCACCTGGTCCCCATAACGAAGGTGGTTTGTCTGCAGGAGATGTCGACTAATGGTATACGAAAATAAGCTGTTTAAACCAAAAGGTAAGCACATCTGAACCCACACCAAACAAGAATGATAAACACATTTCGGGAGAACATCCGCACCGTAACACAACATAAACACAACAGAACAAATACCCAGAATCCCTTGCAGTACTAACTCTTCCGGGACGCTACAATATAACCCCCCCCCCCCGTTAGCCCCTACACCCACCAACCCCAACCCCACCCCCCTCAACCTCCTCATAGTCTCTCTCAGAGAGAGCATGTCCCAAATTCCAAGCTGCTGTTTGGATAGATAGATAGATAGATAGATAGATAGATAGATAGATAGATAGATAGATAGATAGTACTTTATGGATTCCTTCAGGAGAGTTCCCTCAGGAAAATTTTAAATTCCAGCAGCAGTGTACAGAATTGAGATCGAATTTAAAAAGTAAAAAGTAAATAATGGGGGTATAAATGGAAACAGAATAGAAAAATATTACAATAAGAATAAAATATCGGTAGGCCAGTAATGTGGTGGGAGTGGAGCTAGACTCTCTGGCGGTGGTGTCAGAGAGGAGAAGTCTTGCAAAACTCCTAGCCATTATGGACAACACGTCCCACCCACTACATTCAGACCTTGCGGGGAGAATGAGCACGTTCAGTGGAAGGCTCAGACTCCCAAAATGCAACACAGAACGACACAGGAGGTCCTTCATACCGACAGCCATCAGACTGTATAATGCATATGCTCCTTCTTGACTGCACTTAAAGACCTACTGAAACCCACTACTACCGACCACGCAGTCTGATAGTTTATATATCAATGATGAAATCTTAACATTGCAACACATGCCAATACGGCCGGGTTAACTTATAAAGTGAAATTTTAAATTTCCCGCTAAACTTCCGGTTGAAAACGCCTTTGGATGATGACGTATGCGCGTGACATAGCCAGTGAAACAGAAGTATGGATACCCCATTGAAGCCAATACAAAATAGCTCTGTTTTCATTTCATAATTCCACAGTATTCTGGACATCTGTGTTGGTGAATCTGTTGCAATTTGTTCATTGCATTATGGAGAAAGAAGCTGAGCAAGCAAAGAAGAAAGTTGTCGGTGCGAAGCGGAGTATTTTGCGAGGGAAGTCAGCAACACAACACAGTCGGTGTTTCATTGTTTACATTCCCGAAAGATGCAGTCAAGATCGAAGAACTCGGACAACAGAGACTTTACCAGGAGGACTTTGACTTCGATACACAGACGCCTGTAGAGAACTGGGACAACACAGACTCTTACCAGGATTACTTTGATTTGGATACACAGACGCAGACGCGGTACCGTGAGTACGCAGCTGCGCTTCCAAACATTTGATCGCTTGCCCGTACGTGCGTGTCACGTACATAACTTTGGGTGAATATATAAGCTTTATGAACCTTGGGTTAGGTCAGGGGTCGGCAACCCAAAATGTTGAAAGAGCCATATTGGACCAAAAATACAAAAACAAATCTGCCCGGAGCCGCAAAAAATTAAAAGCCATATTACATGTATCATGAGATATACATTTAATTAAGAGGACTTAAAGGAAACTAAATGACCTCAAAAAAACCTACAAATGAGGCATAATGATGCAATACGTACATATCGCTATCCTAAATAGCATGTTAGCATCGATTAGCTTGCAGTCATGCAGTGACCAAATATGTCTGATTAGCACTCCACACAAGTCAATAACATCAACAAAACTCACCTTTGTGCACTCAAGTACAACGTTAAAAGTGTGGTGGACAAAATGAGACAGAAAAAGAAGTGGCATAAAACACGTCCTAGAAAGTCGGAGAAAGTTATACATGTAAACAAACTATACGGTGAGTTCAAGGACCGCCAAAATTAGTAGGACAAAACGGCGCTCGCCAAATACTCGAATCAGTGAAGCATGTTTAATATAAACAGTGTGATTTATAACAATTAGGGAGGTTTGTGTCATGTTTGTCCTCCTACAGAAACCATACTAAAACAAAAAAATAGATTTTTTTCCCCTCATCTTTTTCCATTCTTCATACATTTTTGAAAAATCTCCAGAGAGCCACTAGGGCGGCGCTAAAGAGCCGCGGGTTGCCGCGGGTTGCCGACCCCCGGGTTAGGTGAACGGTCCTTTGGGCTGAGTGAGTGTGTGTGTTGTGCAGGTGTTTGAATTGTATTGGCGGGTTATATGGACGGGAGCTAGGAGCTAGGAGCTAGCATAACAAACACTTAGGTGTTTGTTATGTGGGATTAATTTGTGGCATATTAAATATAAGCCTGGTTGTGTTGTGGCTAATAGAGTATATATATGTCTTGTGTTTATTTACTGTTGTAGTCATTCCCAGCTGAATATCAGGTCCCACCCGCCTCTCACAGCATCTTCCCTATCTGAATCGCTTCCACTCCCCACTAGTCCTTCACTTGCACTTTCCTCATCCACAAATCTTTCATCCTCGCTCAAATTAATGGGGAAATCGTCGCTTTCTCGGTCCGAATCGCTCTCACTTCTGGCCGCTATCACTGTAAACAATAGGGAACTTTGCGGAAATGTTCAACTGACTACGTCACGCTACTTCCGGTAGGGGCAAGGCTTTTTTTTGTCAGATACCAAAATTCGCGATCTTTATCGTCGTTGTTCTCTACTAAATCCTTTCAGCAAAAATATGGAAATATCGCAAAATGATCAAGTATGACACATAGAATAGATCTGCTATCCCCGTTTAAATAAAAAAAAATCATTTCAGTAGGCCTTTAAATGTAGAGTATATGTAGTATATGTAGAATATATTATAGGCGGTATAGCTCGGTTGGTAGAGTGGCCGTGCCAGCAACTTGAGGGTTCCAGGTTCGATGCCCGCTTCCACCATCCTAGTCACTGCTGTTGTGTCCTTGGGCAAGACACTTTACCCACCTGCTCCCAGTGCCACCCACACTGGTTTAAAAATTTAACTTAGATATTGGGTTTCACTATGTAAAGCGCTTTGAGTCACTAGAGAAAAAGCGCTATATAAATATAATTCACTTCACTTCACTATTTATATTATTTATATATTATATATATAATATATTATATATTATATATATTATATCCACATCGAGAGGAGCCAGATGAGGTGGTTCGGGCTTCTGGTCAGGATGCCACCCGAACGCCTCCCTAGGGAGGTGTTTAGGGCACGTCCGACCGGTAGGAGGCCACGGGGAAGACCCAGGACACGTTGGGAAGACTATGTCTCCCGGCTGGCCTGGGAACGCCTCGGGATCCCCCGGGAGGAGCTGGACGAAGTGGCCGGGGAGAGGGAAGTCTGGGCTTCCCTGCTTAGGCTGCTGCCCCCGCAACCCGACCTCGGATAAGCGGAAGAAGATGGATGGATGGATGGATGGATTATTTATTATTATTCTTGTCTATTGTGAGCGAATTGTGGTGCTGAATTTCACCCAGGGATCAATAAAGTACTTTCTATTGTCGTAGAATTTCTGACCTTTTGACCTATATTTCTTGTCTTTTAAGAATGTCCGCTCATTTTCAATTCTCTTGTATTTTGTGCCATTGAATGGACCAGTGGTGGGACAAAAGTGAATATTAAGTTGTGCCAACCTGTCTACAGAATGTGTTGACTGTCTAAAGGATTCGAGTTGTTATGGAACAGATAGGAAAAACAACAAGACATTGACGCATTTAGATAACAAACAATGACGCACAAAAGACATATAAAAAATGGCAGAAGACCGGAACTCGACAGTGATTTTGGCTTGTGTGTGTCTTGTTGGCTCCGGAGTAACATGTGGTCTGTCTGCACGGCCAACTTAATTCAACCTGCACTTCTGATAATGGGTAAATAAATTTGTTGTACTAAACTACTTTTGTTGCCTGTTTAAGCTTCGGACAATCCACTACACAAATTGGCGTCACGAACAGGATGGTTTAGAAGCTACGGGTCGACAGCCGCTCCCGCTCTCTCAGTCAGGCAGACAGTGTGCTGCACGCGCGCATCACAAGGTAAGCGTTTTGCTTAAAGTGTAAACATTTTCTGCCTGGAGAGAGCCGGATCGATAAGACTAATTGCTGAATCTATTTTTGATAAAAGATAGGTTTAGTCAGGTTCTCCAAAAACAACCTGGAATGGGGTAAATTATGGTTGGATTGAGTTGTTTTATATGTGATCATTTGTCTGTGTGTTTGTTGAAAACTTGTGATTTCTTGTTTTTAACATAAGGGGATTGTTGATAAAAATTTTGGTGGTTTGGAGTGTAGAAGCATAGACGATGTGAGACGAAAAATTTCTTTTAACCTCTTCATCCTCTGTCGTTGTTGGCAGAGGATGCTTTTTTCTGCAAGTACATTAGGTTAGCCGGAGTTGGACAAAGCGAAATTTAAGGCAAGGTTGGCTAAACTGGTGTGACATTTGACCCACACAAATTTATGACGTCTATGAAGGTCCTACGTATCTGTCTATGTGGGAAAAAAAAGCCTGATATAAGGTGATCGTTCAGTGACTCCGGTAAAGGAGATCAACTGAGCCAAGTTGTCACGAATTTGGAAATTTGCTGCAGTATAGATGGATAGAGTTAAGGGCTCCATATGGTAGAGCCTTGGTGAAACTATATGGACTGACCAGACACGATGTACTGTAGGATTGGGGGGTGATTCCTGGTGATTCTACAGCGCCTTAGGCTGTTACCCGTGTTGGTCAGGAAGGAAAAGCAGGGTTAATCGCCGTTATATGAGTAAGAATGACCTGCGTGTGTGTGTTATGAGACGGCCGATTCCACAAAAGCATGCGTGCATTAGTTGTTTATATTGGTCCGGACCAGGGGGGCGTGGTTTGTGGGATAAAAATGTGTGTTTTTTAAATTTATATATATATCTGCATAATTTAATAACTTTTGTGTAGCACCTGGTTTCTTATCTGGTTTAATTCCCCTCTTCCTTTTCCTCCCCCCCTCTCGCAACCTCCCTTCACGCTTTTTCTCACAGCCCCGCTATCTGTAAAAGTTTGGAAATTGTCTAAAATGTGTGTGCGTGTGAGAAAGTAGACAAAGTTTATGTACAGAAAACATATGAGTGTATGATTTATCCATTTAATTATGTTATTCCGCTCTCGGAGGTTGGATCGCGGGGGCAGCAGCCTAAGCAGGGAAGTCCAGAATACCCTCCTTAAACTTGACTATTTGTCCATCTAAGAGTGAATGATAAATGTTGTTCTTATTATTAAGGTTCTGATATGATACAGCTGTGCTTCTGGATGAGAAAAATAGTTGTCTATTGCATTTACTTTTAACTGTGCTGGTAAATTCTCTGTGTGAGTGACTGTGTGACGCATATAAAGAAAAAAAAAAAAAAGGAGTCTCAGCTGGAAGACATTTTGAGATAAGAGTGTGTGCGTGTGGCGAGGCTGTGTGAGTGTCAGCTGTACGAGGCGTGGGCCGAAGAGGTGTGACAATGTTAGGATAGCATTGAGCTAGGATAGCATTGAGCTAGGTTAGCATTGTGTTAGCATAGCATTGAGCTAGGTTAGCATTGTGTTAGCATAGCATTGGGCTAGGTTAGCAAAAGTTTGCTTACTGAGGCATAGTAAGGCTAAGTTAGCATCTAGCTTGGCATTACTAAGTGTGGTTGAACAGTTATTCTCGGTCTGTAGAGTGTGCTAGTAGTAGGTGCTTGCTAAGTCCAGTAAAATAATAGATATATGGAAAATTACACGTTTAAATATCAATAAATAAATACGGATTGTGGGACATTGAAACATTGTTTAATTCATCATTCATTTATATGTCTAGTATACTTTTTTTGGTACAGCCTTGTTGCTTATCTGATCCATCCAGTTTCTGTGTGGAAGTTGAGACAAACACACACGCACGAACATCATAGATTAGGACACATTGTAACTTTGAATTAATAGTTATACAACAAATACATTAATAATATTGAATTTAAATTTGATAAAGATAAATTGATCATACATTGACATTTTAATTTTTTTTAGGAATAAACACACAATAAAATAAAAGTTAAATTTATATTCTAATACATCTAAGGGCATCTGTGAAACATAGAGTCTGAAGAAGTACAGATAAGAGCCACTCAGCGCCATTGTCAAAACAAAACGTAGAGAAGCGTTAAACCAATTCTAATCAGAAGGAAGACAGACCAAAATATGAGAACTTAAGTAAACAGACAGCAAGTAAACCAGAAATAATAATGTAAATAAATAACAAAGAAAGCAAATTTCTATGTGACATTGGTGCATGTAGAATTACAAATAGAGGATAAAACTAAATGGAAATAACTGTCTGCAAGATGAGCATGACGTCTTGAATTGTGCTCGGGTTAGTAATAGATAAGATAGATAGACAGATAAAACGTTATTGATTCCTTCAGGAGAGTTCCCTTTGGAAGAAGAAGTAAAAAGTAAACAGTAACTAATAAGGGTATAAATGGAAACAAAATAGAAAAATATTACAAGGAGAATAAAAATAGAACAGTAAAATAAGAGAAACTAGGCATTAACGACCATGATATAAAAAAGTATTGCACTGTTATTGTTTTGCATTCCCTGTCATCCTAGCCCCCCCAAAGAGGAGTTGTACAGTGTAATGATGTATGAGATAAAGGATTTTTTATAGGCTAAACCAGTAGTTCTCAAAGGAGGATATGGTGTTTCCGACCGGACAAAAAAGGGGGGTACTTGAAGGTATGCCAAGGGGTACCTGAGATTTTAAATATTTTAAAATAGCGACAATTCAAAATCCTTTATAAATATAATTATAGAAGAATAATTCTTCAACAAAATAAATATTTAGAATTAAGTTCACGAGCCCAGATGGATCTCTATTACAATATCCAAAGAAGGTTGATGATTGATTATATGTATAGAAATCTTTATTATAATTTAATCACTTGTTTAATTTTAAAACGTTTTAGTTATTCTTATATTTTTTTGTCCAAATAAGTCAAGTAAGACCACAACAAATGAGCAATATGGTGCACTGTTATACAATTTAATAAATCAGAAAATGATGACATTATGCTGTATTTTATTTCTTTATTTTACTGGGAAAAAAGGTTGAAAACCACTGCCCTAAATCATATCTAAAGCTAAAATTATTTTATAAGACTGATTATTTTGGATTATTGTGTTTGTATTGTGAGAGAAGGAGAGAAAGTGAGAGAGAGAGGAAGAGAGAGCAGGTGAAAAAACAGAATGAGGGTGAAGAGGATGGTTTGAGAAAATATGGGAAAAGGATGTTTATAACCTTACGTTATGTGAATGGTTTCTAGGAGAACAGAAAATAGAAACATTGTGTGAAGTGTAAGGAAGAGATGGATACAGGATGTTGTTTGTAAAGGAAAACAAAAGTGAAGAAAAGATGAGAAAGTGACAAATGAAGGTATTCGTAAATGGTATGCTGTTGATTGTGGTTAGCTGCAAGTTTGTTTATTTGTTTGTTTGTTTAGTTGTTTGAGTGAAAGGGGAAGAAATCAATAGGAATAATTACATGCAAAATGGAATAAAACTATGAGTGCGATAGATAATGAATGAATAAATGAAATAAGTTTATTTTGGTCATATAATCAACCATCAACCAATTTGTGTGAGCAGTTTAACAGTAAATTAGACATATTAACAATCATACACATTTACACACAGAAAAGAAAAGAAAAAAGAATGACCGAAAAAAGAATAGGCGGAAGCCAAAGCTTATATTGGCCTATGATATACAATTACTGAACATTAAATTACCTGGAACATCAACGTTAAAAGATGAAAGTAATTGTTACTATATTTTATAATGTTCAAAAAACTTTACCTTTCAAGGGTCTCCAAAACCATAACAAAAAACTACATGTGTTCAGCTCATCACTGAGGATGGTACATCATTTAACTCCTAAAACTGAAATACATTTGTGTTTTTATTTTATTTTACTTGACCTATTTCAAAAATCAATATCCCCCGTAAATGATAGTGTCTCCTCATAATGTAAACAAGCTAAGAATACAAACTGGAAGGCTGTTGTTCTTTACTCGGAAACATAATTGCCATTGTTTTAAAATTAAATTATCTGAACATTTAACACATTATGACTTATAAAAATGGATTGGTATGATCATAATAATAATGCTTTGTATAATATTGAAATGAGCCTTTTAATTTTAAGTATTGGGTCTATATTTCTTCTATAAACATTTCCCCAAACTTCAAAACAATATTACATATGGAAAAATAAATGAATATAACATGTGCAGACATTTCTTATTCAGCATGTGTTTAACTTTATACCGAATAGCAATGGATTTGGATATTTTTCTTTAATATGTTCAATATGCGGCTTCCAACATATTAATGATCAATTACTATTCTCAAGAATGTAGTTCATATACTCTGTCAATTTCCACTTGATTCAACTTTAATTTTTGTTTCACAATTTGACTTTGCACCCTGGACAGGTCGCCACCTCATCACAGGGCCAACACAGATAGATAGACAGACAACATTCACACACTAGGGCAAATTTAGTCTTATTAATTTCTACATATTGAGATCTATTACTTAAAATAACTACTTAACCACTGTTGTGAAACACTTTTAATTTATGGGAGTATTGGGATAGGATTGAGGAAGATGTCTGCTGTGGTGGTGGTTAGTTTGGAAATCAATTTAATAAAAGTAAGTTTAAGTCAGGTAACTTTGAAGTGCAGTCTGACATTTTGGTTTGGAGTAATTTATAGTTTTATTTGGACATTGCAGTGCACCATACCATGCGCCCGGGAATCGTTTTTGGTGATTTGGCTCCCAAAATTTTTTGTAGTCTTTGGTATGACTCGGCCGGGGTTTTGGGCTTGCGACCTGCCGATCTCAGGGCGGACACTCTAACCACTAGGCCACTGAGATGAAGGAGGCAATCCAAATCTCAACAGCTTTCAGTTAGCTACAGATTTTGAGAGTATAATGCGAATAACTATAACTTTACAACTGTTTGCTGTGAATAGTGTTGAATAATAATTACAAATAACAGCCTACATTAATAATTAGAATAAGAGCCGATATGTAAAGTGTTAAAAAGAGGAGAAGTGTGATTAGGGCTGGCGCCTAGAGCATGGCCTTGTGTGTTTTGTTGTGACTAGGTTGGATAACAAGCAAGGAAAGGATAGGCAGCTTTGTTTGTGTGGCGTTTTTCATGCAACAAAGTGAAATGAAAGAAAATAAAAGCGAAATTAAAATGCAGACAATAAAAATAAACACAGTGCGGACGTTAAAAGTTAAAAGATTAAAAGATTTAGCTGAAAGATAAGGAGAAACGTGAATAAAAACATTCCTTTGTTTGGAGAGTATCACGCACAGCGGGAGGTCAGAGTGCAAGCATGACAGCTTGCTCGCGCCTACTGATAGACAAATGATAGTTTAAATTAACTTATAGATAATCTTTAAGTGAATTAAAAGGGTACTTAAATACACATGAAGTAGTATGTATAATCTTTGAATTAAGGTTATTGATTAGCAATTAACGGGATACTTAAAACTGTCATTTTAAAACGTGATATGCAAAATTGAACTAACCGAGAGGATATGAAAACGATGGGTGTACATGTTTTGAGTTCCAAATTCTGGAGGAAAAAACCTCAACAAAACGTAAAACCATACAGACGGACTTGGGTGGTAGCCACGGTTGTGCTAGGTCAAGCGAGGGTGGAAAGGATGTGCAGCCGGGGGACTGCCAGCTTCTCTGAACAAGACAAGCTCCAAAGTTGTAGCCAGAACATGCTCACAAAAAATACAGGTGTGACAGCAGGACGAACAGCAGGATACAAACAGACCCCTGCTGGACATAAGTGTCAACGGACAATGTCCAACGCAATCTTTGAAGCATTCCTTTGTGGTCAACCTGCACACACCTTGTAATGACCTGCTTACGAACTGTGCCCTGACAATTCAATACCGCACAGAAGGAACTTCCTGATGTTGCCTGACAGCACGACATCAGCTGACAACTACTGGGGACGCCTCCCAGGAACAAATGGAAGACGGGGACTGCTCCAACTGTCCTAGCACTGGCTGACTGAGGTGCGTCCGTGTGTCCTGCCACCCAAACCGCCAAAGTGTATGAACACCAATTAGACGACTCATAATAGGAGCCATTTGACTCTTATATATGGTGGGACTCAAGGTATGGCCGCTCATGTGAACTATCCTTACAACAATTAGAATGGTATAAGATGGACAACTAATGACCCACATTGTTCCTTTGCTCTCTGTCCTGCCTACGAAACCAAAAATGTAGGTCAAATGAGAAAACAGGGCGTAGCTGCCGCTGATTGAACCGATACGCAAATAACACATTTTCAATTATTTCGGTTGTCTTTAAAAACATAGCTATTGGTTGCAATTTGGACATTCCTGCTGTAGGCTACAAAGAGCCAGCAGCTACACAACAGCTGAGCTAAAACAAAATTTAAGCATATCAAATAATTGTAGTTGCTTATTACATACACAAAGTCGCAGAGAGACAGAAGTCTGTAGAAAGTAATCAGTAACAAACGTGTCCGCATTATTAAACTTTCCACCACAGGAAACATACTGAACAAATACAGCAGTTACTGTCAGACTCTAATCCGGATTACCTTGTCTATCAGAGACATGGTTAAAACCCACAACACCTTTCGTTCAAATTAATGTCCCGGGGTACAAGATTACAGAAAAGACAGATCGAGTGACAAAGGGGGGAGGAATTATGATTTATGAAAGGGAAAAAAATAAAAGTAGATCAATTTGAGTATGTTGAAATTAAAATTTAATTTTCCTCAGAAATGTATTTCAAGGTAATTGTAGTATACCGACCGACCACAGCTAAAGACATTTTTCTTGATTCATTTTCAGACATCCTCAAACAGCATAGTATGAAAGAAGTAACGTCATGGGGGACGTTAATCTGGACTGGTTAAATAAAACACGTAGAAAGAAACTTAAGGATATTATAAACGGCTTCTACATGATACAAATGATAAGCAGCCCTACTAGAATTACAATTGGATGACAAAAAGCAAAGAGAACATCTGTAAATACACGAATACAAAACCAGAAAGAAGAGTGCTAAAATAAAAATACCATTGGATTAATAAAACAATTTGGATTCTAATAAAGACATCGGGACTCAGCTCTCAAAAGAGCAATTATAACAGGTCTAAATACAGATCGTATGTTTTAAAAGTTTGGAGGAACAAGGTAACAATGTTTATGCGGAAGTCTAAGGCTGACTTTCATTTAGAATTAATCAAAGCTGCAAAAGGGAACAATAGAGAGTTATGGAAAACCAGATACAAACTTACGGGAAGAAAGCAAACAAGAAACAACACTATAACATTAAATATCAATGGCGCTACTATCGCAGACAGTCTGGACATAAGTAATAATTTTAATGAACATTTCATCCAGTCTGTACAAACCCTGAATAAAGAGTCCCTCAAAATCACTGCATTATCAGACTCACGATCTAGAGATATATATATGGGTTGGACACTATCTTCCTAAAAACATATAAGGATTGTATTATTGCTCGTATAACAACGATTGATAAATAAATTAAACGGAAAACACTTTACCTACCACGTCGAGAAACTGCTACTATGATTAAATCCATAAAGCAGGAAATAAAGAAGACCAGAACATGTACAGACCAATTAGCCTTTGTTATAACAAAAGGAATAAAAAATTTGAAATTAAAAAGTGGCTTTGGAGCAATCAAGGCTGCTCAGACGGTCACTAAGATGGGCATTATGTTGACACATCAATTTAATGAGTATTATATTTATCCATGAGAGCATTTTTGTTGTAAATTTTGAGGTATGGCTGTTAAAATCTTGGTTGTTGTTATGAATTATGACAGATGTGAACAAGAGCATGTATTGTCTTTGTGTGATGATGTAAATAAGGTGTGGTTGTATTGTATATTAAGTATGTGTCCATGAAGGGGCATTTGGTGACTTTTCTTATAATTGATTACATGCTACAGTATGATTATTTTTGATTAATTATTGATTATTATGAATGTATATATTTATTATGATTAATTAGTGTCATAATTTTATTGCTTGATTTTTGGATCCCTTTAATTTAGGTAGCCAGGGACTGCAGATGGAAAGTAGCTATTTAGATATAATCTGGTACAGAACATATCTGTTTCTGAACTTAATGTTTCTGTGCATTGTCCCATCATAGATAGACTAAATTAAATACAACTATTTAGTGAATTATTGAGGCCACAATAGTTCACTAGGTGTTGTAAAATATCAAAGTACTATTGCAAAAGCGAACAGTGACCTCAAACATGACCTGTCCTCCGCCTCTGTTCTTGCTGCGCTTGACTATCAGCTGTCTTTTCTTTTTCTTGGATGTTTCTGAAACTACTAATACTACTACTACTATTACTATTACTATGACTAATACTGTCCCTGTGAGAGGGACATAGGGGGGAGGTGAGTTTGGATTGGGTCAAGTTTGAGCGTGTTGAGGTTTTATTTAATCAATATGATCAATCCGGTACAAGGATAAAGGAACGTAATGATTTAGATTGACAATTGCAGTGGTTGGCGAAAGCAACCCCAACCTCAAAGGAGGGTGCCAATTCAGTAATTAAATGTTTTGTGAATGATCTAATATCCCGACATGGTTTCCCCAAAAAGATTAGGTCAAACAACGGCACCTATTTTAAGAAAACAGGTTAATCTTCTTCAGTCACAAGATCAGCACTTCTCAGGACCAGCAGCTTCCTAGGAAGGTGGAAAGACCATGAGACCAAAATGGTAAGTTTGCAAAATGTAGAATTTGTGTGCCAGTTCCTCTGTGCAGATTTGAGGATGAAAGCAGCCACTCCAGATTCCCTTGCACTCGCTAAGAGGGGCACGGTCAAAGCCAATCTAGGACCAACACCCGATACCTGACTGGAAGGAACCGAGAGGAGAGACAACACCTTGCCAGCGATGACGAGAACAACTAAGGTTGCCAGCCAATGGGTCCACCGGGACTCCAGCAGCTGTGGAAAGAAGTGTCGGGAGTGCCGAAGCAGCGAGGAGGCCTGAAGCAAGCCGAGGGCCTGGACCAAAGCCCCACGCCCCATACTCTGCCCCAGCCTTCCCCAAAGCCCCCACAGCTCCAACTCTACCTGAGTTTTCCCCAAAGCGGCCAGCGCGCACATGCCACTGAACAGTCTGCCCAATGGACTGAACCACACCCCAAAGAGAGACAGACTGTTTGAGTGGATCTCTTTCTTCACCAAGGCAGCCAAAAGCCCAACGAGGTGTCGGCAGGCCACCAGCCTGAGGCACCACCGAGCCATCTATACGAGCTCTAATCGAACATGGACTCATACGAAATTCAGTTGTGTGTTCAAAATCAATTGATAATTAACAATATTGGTAAATACATCCATTGCAAATGCCGGGAAAAATATTTTTGCAAATGTCTTACAGTCATAAGTCTATATACATTCATCTATTTATGTTCAATGATGTTCATGATCAAAGTATTTGTTATTCCTTTACTAAATCAAAGGGTAGGCCACTAATTGTGTTCTGTGAGATGGTTTTACTGCAGGCTGGTAACAGCGATCGCTCTGAAGGAGGGTCATAGACGGAATTTTTGCCTCGTATAAAAACATTGAGGTTTTTGCCTCTATCTGTGGTAGAGATTTAACTAGTGGTCTACATCAGAAATTGTTTTTGTCCAGGGTCTTAAAGGCCTACTGAAATGAATTGTTTTTATTTAAACGGGGATAGCAGATCTATTCTATGTGTCATACTTGATCATTTCGCGATATTGCCATATTTTTGCTGAAAGGATTTAGTATAGAACAACGACGATAAAGATTGCAACTTTTGGTATCTGATAAAAAAAAGGCTTGCCCCTACCGGAAGTAGCGTGACGTAGTCAGTTGAACATATACGCAAAGTTCCTTATTGTTTACAATGATGGCCGCATGAAGTGAGAGAGATTCGGACCGAGAAAGCGACAATTTCCCCATTAATTTGAGCGAGGATGAAAGATTTGTGGATGAGTAAAGTGCAAGTGAAGGACTAGTGGGGAGTTGAAGCTATTCAGATAGGGAAGATGCTGTGAGAGCCGGGGGTGACCTGATATTCAGCTGGGAATGACTACAACAGTAAATAAACACAAGACATATATATACTCTATTAGCCACAACACAACCAGGCTTATATTTAACATGCCACAAATTAATCCTGCATAAAAACACCTGCGTGTTTGTTATGCTAGCTCCTAGCTCCTCTGCTAGCTCCTAGCTCCATAGAACATGCCAATACAATTCAAACACCTGATCAACACACACAATCACTCAGCCCAAAAGACCGTTCACCTAACCCAAGGTTCATAAAGCTTATATATTTTTAAAAAGTTACGTACGTGACGCGCACATACGGTCAAGTTATCAAATGTTTAGCAGCCAAGGCTGCATACTCACGGTACCTGATATTCAGCTGGGAATGACTACAACAGTAAATAAACACAAGACATATATATACTCTATTAGCCACAACACAACCAGGCTTATATTTAATATGCCACAAATTAATCCTGCATGATAACACCTGCGTGTTTGTTATGCTAGCTCCTAGCTCCTCTGCTAGCTCCTAGCTCCATAGAAAGTGTGGCACTAAGTGATTTAATTTGACTAAAATAGTTGCCCCCCCATTAAAAACTCTTTAAGGTCAGAAAACTCGATTTAAATACTGTTTATAGACTAATTTTTTGTGATGTCAAGGTTTTCTATGTATTTCTATGCAGCATGCGATATTCAGTTACACCAGCAGAGGGCGCGTGGTGCCGTTGGTATCAGTAGCTGGCGCCGTAGAAGAAGTCTGTCAGTACGTGGTATGAAAAGAAGCATATGCATCAAGCTCCGGTTGTAACGCTGTGTTAATTGTTTTGCAGGTAAGCTGGTTTGCATATAACACATACACGCAGTAGTAGAATTTATTCTGTACCTTTTAGAGTAAGCAATGTTAAGCTAATGTCTGTTTTGTGAATGTTATGAGTTAAATTCGAGTCACATTCAGGGTATTTTCTAAGATGGCGGACGTTGGTCCGAGGGTAACCACGGTGACGAGGCAAAATACAGTTAGCTTTAGTTTAAGAGTAAGTTCACAACATAACTCCTCAGAGATACTTGAAAATAAAATGTTAAATGCCATTTATGTTACAAGGACATGCTAAACGAACTTTTGAGTGTTGTATTGATCATAAGCACACCAGATAGGTGTGTCAAAGCTAAATTACAGTTAGTGTGTGCTAAGGCAGTAGATTTACAGTCGCACATAGGACAGTAGATTAGGTACAGGTAATGATAAGATGACACAAATAAATACAATAAATACATATAATGAATACATATAAATACAATACATATATTATTAAACGGTGATTAAGAGCATGATTCTAAGGTAGATAGAAATAGTAAAAAGGGTTTTTGTGTATATATATGTATGTGTATGTGTATACATAAATATATTTTTGGAATATTTGTAAAATTGTTCAACTCCAGACATTGTATTTTGTAGAAGAAGTCTGTCAGTACGTGGTATGAAAAGAAGCATATGCATCAAGCTCCGGTTGTAACGCTGTGTTAATTGTTTTGCAGCTTGATCCTGAAAAATAAATGTGTCGCACAACGAAAGAGTTGGCCCATCTTTCGAGCTGTGTAACAAACACGCCAATGCAATTCAAACACCCGATCAACACACACAATCACTCAGCCCAAAAGACCGTTCACCTAACCCAAGGTTCATAAAGCTTATATATTTTTAAAAAGTTACGTACGTGACGCGCACGTACGGTACGGTACGTGTTATGTTAGCTCCTAGCTCCTATGCTAGCTCCTAGCTCCATAGAACACGCCAATACAATTCAAACACCTGATCAACACACACAATCACTCAGCCCAAAAGACCGTTCACCTAACCCAAGGTTCATAAAGCTTATATATTTTAAAAAAGTTACGTACATACGCAAAAAAAAGTTGCGCACATACGGTCAAGCGATCAAATGTTTAGAAGCCAAAGCTGCATACTCACAGTAGCACGTCTGCGTCTTTGTCATCCAAATCAAAGTAATCCTGGTAAGAGTCTGTGTTGTCCCAGTTCTCTACAGGCGTCTGTGTATCGAAGTCAAAAGTCCTCCTGGTTAGAGTCTCTGTTATCCGAGTTCTTCCATCTTGACTGCATCTTTCGGGAATGTAAACAAAGAAGCGCCGGCTGTGTACTGTTGTGGCTGACTACGTTCGAAAAATACGTCCATTTCGCACCGACAACTTTCTTCTTTGCTTGCTCAGCTTCCTTCTCCATAATGCAATGAACATGATTGAAACAGATTCACGAACACAGATGTCCAGAATACTGTGGAATTATGAAATGAAAACAGAGCTTTTTCGTATTGGCTTCAATGTGGAAGGCATACCCGTGTTCGCCGGTCTACGTCACGCGCATACGTCATCCTCAGAGGCGTTTCGAACCGGAAGTTTAGCGGCAAATTTAAAATGTCACTTTATAAGTTAACCCGGCCGTATTGGCATGTGTTATAATGTTAAGATTTCATCATTGATATATAAACTATCAGACTGCGTGGTCGGTAGTAGTGGGTTTCAGTAGGCCTTTAAGACCCTGGAAGGAGGGTATGTCGTAGAATTTCTGACCTTTTGACCTATATTTCTTGTCTTTTAAGAATGTCCGCTCATTTTCAATTCTCTTGTATTTTGTGCCATTGAATGGACCAGTGGTGGGACAAAAGTGAATATTAAGTCGTGCCAACCTGTCTACAGAATGTGTTGACTGTCTAAAGGATTCGAGTTGTTATGGAACAGATAGGAAAAACAACAAGACATTGACGCATTTAGATAACAAACAATGACGCACAAGAGACAGATAGGAAAAACAACAAGACATTGACGCATTTAGATAACAAACAATGACGCACAAAAGACATATAAAAAATGGCAGAAGACCGGAACTCGACAGTGATTTTGACTTGTGTGTGTCTTGTTGGCTCCGGAGTAACATGTGCACTTCTGATAATGGGTAAATAAATTTGTTGTACTAAACTACTTTTGTTGCCTGTTTAAGCTTCGGACAATCCACTACACTATTCTATTCTATTCTATTCTATATCGGTATCGGTAATTAAGAGTTGGACAATATCGGAATATCGGATATCGGTAAAAAAGCCATTATCGGACATCTCTAGTAAACTGTATACATAAACTGTTTTTTTAGTCAAGTTTTATCAGTCTTTGTTTTCTCACAAATAATGCAAATGCATATGTGTATGCATTGTTCTCTGTGGGTGGGTTAGAGCAGTGTTTTTCAACCTTTTCTGAGCCAAGGCACATTTTTTTCATTGAAAAAATCCGGAGGCACACCACCAGCAGAAAACATTAAAAATGAAACTCAGCAGCCGTTATTGACAGTAAAAAGTCATTCTCGCAATTGTTGGATATGACTTTAAACCATAACCAAGCATGCATCACTATAGCTCTTGTCTCAAAGTAGGTGTACTGTCACCACCTGTCACATCACACCCTGACTTATTTAGAGTTGTTTGCTGTTCTCCTGTGTGTAGTGTTTTAGTTCCTGTCTCATGCTCCTATTTTGTTGTTAATTGTCATGGCATGTATGGATGTACTTTGTGGACGCCGTCTGCTCCACACGCTGTAAGTTAAGTTCGAGTTCAAGTTAAAGTACCAATGATTGTCACACACACACTAGGTGTGGCGAAATTTGTCCTCTGCATTTGACCCATCCCTTTGTTCACTCCCTGGGAGTTGAAGGGAGCAGTGAGCAGCAGCAGTGGCCGCGCCCAGGAATCGTTTTTTGGTGAGTTAACCCCCAATTCCAACCCTTGATGCTGAGTGCCAAGCAGGGAGGTAATGGGTCCCATTTTTATAGTGTTTGGTATGACTCGGCCGGGGTTTGAACTCACAACCTACCGATCTCAGGGCGGACACTCTAACCACTAGGCCACTGAGTAAGTCTTTGCTGTTGTCCAGCATTCTGTTTTTGTTTACTTTGCAGCCAGTTCAGTTTTAGTTTTGTTCTGCATAGCAATCCTTAAGCTTCAATGCCTTTTCTTAGCATCACTCGTCTTTTGTTTATTTTTAGTTTAAGCATTAGATACCTTTTTACCTGCACGCTACCTCCCGCTGTCGTCTGCATATTGGGATCACGACAAACCATGTTCCCGACATCTACAAAGCAATTAGCTACCTGCTGCCACCTACTGATATGGAAGGGTATTACACGGTTTCTCTGCCGATCTCTCGACAGTACAGACACTCAACAAAGGCACATTTGCGGATTATAATTACTGGTTTGCCAAAAATATTTTTGGCCCAATTAGGTGAAATTACATAATCTCCCAAGGCACACCAGACAATATCTCACGGTACACTAGTGTGCCGCGGCACAGTGGTTGAAAAACACTGGGTTAGAGACATTATAGGAAACAAATGTATAACTTAATTTCTTAATTTTCTTTTATTTCTTTTATTTTCATACACATATTTTGTGCCATCTCCGGGTTGCGGAGGAGACTCTGCCCCAAGTGGAGGAGTTCAAGTACCTCGGAGTCTTGTTCACGAGTGAGGGAAGAGTGGATCGTGAGATCGACAGGCGGATCGGTGCGGCGTCTTCAGTAATGCGGACGCTGTATCGATCCGTTGTGGTGAAGAAGGAGCTGAGCCGGAAGGCAAAGCTCTCAATATACTGGTCGATCTACGTTCCCATCCTCACCTATGGTCATGAGCTTTGGGTTATGACCGAAAGGACAAGATCATGGGTACAAGCGGCCGAAATGAGTTTCCTCCGCCGGGTGGCGGGGCTCTCCCTTAGAGATAGGGTGAGAAGCTCTGCCATCCGGGGGGAGCTCAAAGTAAAGCCGCTGCTCCTCCACATCGAGAGGAGCCAGTTGAGGTGGTTCGGGCATCTGGTCAGGATGCCCGAACGCCTCCCTAGGGAAGTGTTTAGGGCACGTCCGACCGGTAGTAGGCCACGGGGAAGACCCAGGACACGTTGGGAAGACTATGTCTCCCGGGCTGGCCTGGGAATGCCTCGGGATCCCCCGGGAGGCGCTGGACGAAGTGGCTGGGGAGAGGGAAGTCTGGGTTTCCCTGCTTATGCTGCTGCCCCCGCGACCCAACCTCGGATAAGCGGAAGAAGATGGATGGATGGATGGATATTTTGTATGGTCACTTGCAGGTAAAGGTGCCCAGAAAAGAAGACCCTGGGAAGAGAAAGAAGTGAAGGCTGTCGAGAAGCACATGAAGCGATTCATCCCTTCTGGTATTGTACCAGCAAAGAGTGACTGTTTAAAATGTTTGAGGGCAGAACCGGAAGCTCTCCAAAACCGGGAATGGCAAGCATTGAAGTTCTATGTGTACAACCGCATTACGGCCTACAAAAGGAGATTGCAGGTAAAATAGTAGATTAAGAGATAATCAGCAAGACTGGTTAGAACAGTTTTTTATGTTCTTTTTGTTCAATGTTGTTAAAAATAAAAAGTAAAAATACAAGTTTAAATGAGTTTGTATTTTATGTCTGTGGTTTAAGGTAAGATAAGATCATCCTTTATTGGTCCCACAACAGGGAAATTTGGGTTACCGTATTTTTCGGATTATAAATCGCAGTTTTTTTCATAGTTTGGCCGTGGGTGCGACATATACTCCGGAGCGATTTATGTGTGAAATTATTAACACATTACCATAAAATATAAAATAATATTATTTATCTCATTCGCATAAGAGACGAAGCAAATGGCAGCAATCGTCACACACACGTCAGCAATCGTCACTCACACGTCAACCAATAAGAATTCGGCGGGGGAGGGTCATGGCAGAAGTGCATTGTGGGTCATAGGATGCTAACTGCTATATGCTACTGCCGTAGCTATTAAAATGGATCACATCAACATTGGCGGTAACTTATAAAAACTGAGAAGGACTGAACTAAAATGGCACCGAAAAGGAAATCATATACTGCAGATTACAAGCTGGACGCAGTGAAATATGCAACAGAGAACGGCAATCGAGCAGCAGAAAGAAAGGAAACGGCACATACCAGAGGCGACACCGGGGAGGAAGATTTCATGGGATTTAGCGATCAGGAGTGACAGATTGTATGGTAAACGTATAGCATGTTGTATATGTTATAGTTATTTGAATGACTCTTGCCATGATGTGTTGCGTTAACATAACAGGCACGTCCTCAGTTGGTTATTTGTGCGTCATATAACGTACACTTATTCAGCCTGTTGTTCACTATTCTTTATTTATTTTAAATTGCCTTTCAAATGTCTATTCTTGATGTTGGATTTTATCAAATAAATTTCCCCCAAAAATGCGACTTATACTCCAGTGCGACATAAAGTGTATATATGTTTTTTTCCATATTTATTGTGCATTTTCGGCCGGTGCGACGTATACTCCAGAGCGACTTATAGTCCGAAAAATACGGTACTTTGTTTACGTGTTTCAAATATTGGTAAAAGAGAAAATTAATTTTCTTGAAAAGTGAAACGTGTTATTTTAGACTTTAGACTTTCTTTTTATTGTCATTCAAATTTGAACTTTACAGTACAGATAAGAACGAAATTTCGATGCATTAGCTCATGGTAGTACAGGATAAAAAAGCAATAAGGTGCAGATATCAATCAATCAATCAATCAATCAATGTTTATTTGTATAGCCCTAAATCACAAAAGTCTCAAAGGGCTGCACAAGCCACATATGATATGAATGAATGAATGAAATAAGTTTATTTTGGTCATATAATCAACCATCAGCCATTAACCATTTTGTGTGACCAGTTTAACAGTACAGATTATACATATTTAACAATCATACACATTTACACACAAAAAGAAAGTAAAATAAAAAGAATGACCGAAAAAAGAATAGGCTGAAGCCAAAGCTTATATTTACCTATCGTATACCTCCACTGAAAATAAGATTGCCTGGAACATCAATGTTAAAAAAAAAAAAAATGGGATGAAAGTAATTGTTACTATATTTTATCATTTTCAATTATTTCACCTTTCAAGGTTTTCTTAAAGGCCTACTGAAATGAAATGTTGTTATTTAAACTGGGATAGCAGATCCATTCTATGTGTCATACTTGATCATTTCGCGATATTGCCATATTTTTGCTGAAAGGATTTAGTAGAGGGCAGCACGGTGGGAGAGGGGTTAGTGCGTCTGCCTCACAATACGAAGGTCCTGAGTAGTCGTGAGTTCAATCCCGGCCTCGGGATCTTTCCGTGTGGAGTTTGCATGTTCTCCCCGTGACTGCGTGGGTTCTCTCCGGGTACTCCGGCTTCCTCCCACCTCCAAAAACATGCACCTGGGGATAGGCTGACTGGCAACACTAAATTGGCCCTAGTGTGTGAATGTGAGTGTGAATGTTGTCTATCTATGTTGGCCCTGCGATGAGGTAGCGACTTGTCCAAGGTTTACCCCGCCTTCCGCCCGATTGTAGCTGAGATAGGCTCCAGCGCCCCCCGCGACCCCGAAGGGAATAAGCGGTAGAAAATGGATGGATGGATGGATGGATTTAGTAGATAACATCGACGATAAAGTTTTGGTCGCTGATAAAAAAGCCTTGCCTGTAGCGTGACGTCACAGGTTGAACATTTCCCCATTGTTTACACCAGCAGCGAGAGCGATTCGACGGCGCGACGAAGGACTTCACCACGATGATCGGTGCGGTCGGCGGCCCGGAGACGGAGGAAGTCAAGGTGAGGACAGCGGCGTTGTAGCTTTCGACGACACCCCGGCCACCATCAGAGTCGGCAAGAAACATATATTTCCCCAAAGTTACGTACGTGACATGCACATAGCGCCACGCACGTACGGGCAAGCGATCTAATGTTTGGAAGCCAAAGCTGTACTCACGGTAGCGCGTCTGCTATCCAACTCAAAGTCCTCCTGGTTGTGTTGCTGTAGCCAGCCGCTAATACACCGATCCCACCTACAGCTTTCTTTTTTGCAGTCTCCATTGTTAATTGAACAAATTGCAAAAGATTCACCAACACAGATGTCCAGAATACTGTGGAATTTTGCGATGAAAACAGAGCTGTTTGTATTGGGATACAATGTCCCAATACTTCCGCTTCAACCCTTGACGTCACGCGCAAACGTCATCATACCTAGACGTTTTCAGCCGGAAGTTTCCCGGAAAAAATTTAAAATTGCACTTTATAAGTTAACCCGGCCATATTGGCATGTGTTGCAATGTTAAGATTTCATCATTGATATATAAACTATCAGACTGCATGGTCGGTAGTAGTGGGTTTCAGTAGGCCTTTAAACCTTAACAAAGAACTACATGTCTTCAACTCATCACTGAGCTTGTTCCACCATTTAACTCCTAAAACTGAAATACATTTGTATTTTATATTCATTCTTACTTTACCTATTTCAAAAATCAATATCCCCCGTAAATTATAGTTTTCTCCTCTTAATCGAAATAACTTAAGAATACAAGCTGGAAGGCTGTTGTTCTTTAATCGAAACATAATTTCCATTGTTTTTAAAAACACAATATCTGAAAATTTTAACACATTAGAACTTATAAATAATAGATTGGAATGTTCATAGTAGCACGCTTTGTGTATTATTCTAATGACCCTTTTTTGAAGTTTAAGTACTGGGTCTATGTTTGGTCTATAAACATTTCCCCAAACTTCAACACAATATGTTAAATATGGAAAAATAAAAGAATAATATAACATATGCAGACATTTATTATTTAGCATGTGTCTTACTTTATAAAGAATAGCAATGGATTTGGATATGTTTCCCTTTATATATTCTATGTGCGGTTTCCAACATAATTTATGATCAATTATTATTCCCAATAATTTAGTTTCATATACTCTATCAATTTCCACTAGATTCAATTTTAATTTTGCTTCACAATTTGTCCTTGCACCACTAAAAATAAATAAATAGATTACTCTACAGATAAATATATTGCACTTTTGCATATGCATCCAGGTTTATAGATGTATATTATACTGTCTTTATATTCCAGCGTGTTAATCCATTTTGGGGCATCATAATTTAATTATGATGCGTTCAAGAGTCTTACGGCCTGAGAGAAGAAGCTGTTACAGAACCTGGAGGTTCTGCTACGGAGGCTGCGGAACCTCTTTCTAGAGTCCAGCAGTGAAAACAGTCTTTGGTGGGGGTGGGAGGAGTCTCTGCAGATTTTCTGAGCCCTGGTCAGGCAGCGGCTTTTTGCGATCTCCTGGATAGGAGGAAGAGGAGTCCTGATGATCTTTTCCGCCATCCTCAACACTCTCTGGAGAGACTTCCAGTCTGATGCACTGCAGGCTCCAGTCCAGACAGAGATGCAGTTGGTCAGTAGGCTCTCTTTAGTGCCTCTGTAGAATGTGCTGCGAATGGGGGGAGGGAGCTGTGCTCTTTTCATCCTAAGCAAAAAGTGCATGCGCTGCTGAGCTCTTTTTACAAGAGCTCCGGTGTGTAGGGACCAGGTCATATTGTCAGTTATCTGCACCCCCAGGAACTTGGTGCTGCTTACCATCTCCACCGCTGTGCCGTTGATGAAGATTGGAGCGTGGTTGGAGTGGTGCTTCCTGAAGTCAACGATGATCTCGCTCTTTTTACAAGAGCTCCGGTGTGTAGGGACCAGGTCATATTGTCAGTTATCTGCACCCCCAGGAACTTGGTACTGCTTAGCATCTCCACCGCTGTGCTGTTGATGAAGAATGGAGCGTGGCTGGACTGGTGCTTCCTGAAGTCAACGATGATCTTCTTGGTCTTGTCGACGTTTAGGACCAGGTTGTTGGTTCTGCACCAGTCAACCAGATGTTTCACCTCCTCCCTGTAGTCCATGTCGTCGTTGTCACGGATGAGGCCCACTACTGTTGTGTCGTCCGCATACTTCACAATGTGGTTAGTAGTGGACCTGGCGCAGCAGTCATGGGTCATCAATGTGAACAGCAGCGGACTCAGGACGCAGCCCTGGGGGGAGCAGGTGCTCAGGGAGATGGCACTGGAGGTGTTGTCGCCCACTCTCACAGACTGGGGTCTGTCTGTGAGGAAGTCAAACAGCCAGTTGCATAGACAGACTGGGGTCTGTCTGTGAGGAAGTCAAACAGCCAGTTGCATAGGGGGGTACTGAATCCAAGGTGGCCAGTTTGCTCACCAAGTGCTGTGGGATGATGGTGTTGAATGCCGAGCTGAAGTCCAGAAACAACATCCGCACGTGTGTGTCCCATCCTTCCAGATGTTCTAAGCTCAGGTGGAGTGCAGAGGAGATGGCGTCCTCTGTGGAGCGGTTAGGGCGATACGCGAATTGGTATGTGTCGAATGTGGGGGGAAGTCTGGAGACAATGTATTCCTTTACCCGCGTCTTGAAGCACTTCATTATGATGGGGGTTAGTGCCACGGGGCGATAATCATTGAGGCAGGAGATCGTGGGTTTTGTAGGCACTGGAATGATTGTGGCCATCTTAAAACATCGATGGTACCACAGCCTGGGTCAGCGAGATGTTGAAGATGTCTGTGAGAACCCCAGCCAGCTGGTCTGCACATCCCTTAAGAACCTTGCCCGGAATGTCATCAGGTCCCGCTTCTTTCCCGGGGTTCACTCTCCTCAGGGTTTTCCGGACATCCGCAGTGTCCAGGTTGAGCGGCTGCTCATCAGGGCGAGGGATGGATTTCCTCGCCGGAGTGGTGTTAAGTGCCTAAAACCTTGCAAAGTGGTTGTTTAGGTCGTTAAGGGAGCTGATGCTGTTGTCACAGGGACGGAGGGAAGCTTTATAGTCCGTGATGACCTGTATGCCCTGCCACATTCGTCTAGTGTTCGTGGAGTTCTCGAAGAAGTCCTGCACTTTCTGACTGTGAGCACGCTTTGCAACCCTAATGGCACGTTCAGGTTAGCTCTGGCTGTGTTTAGTGCTACCATGTCGCCAGACTTAAAAGCCTTGTTCCCAGCCTTCAGCATTGCACGTACCTCACTGTTCATCCAGGGTTTCTCGTTGGCCCGTGTGGGGATGTTCTTGATCACACTAACATCCTCCATGCACTTCTGAATGTATGCGGACACAGACTCTGCATACTCCTCCACACATGTGTGGTGATTGTCGTGGCGGCTGCCTTGAACATGTCCCAGTCTGTGATTTCGAAGCAGTCTTGTAATGCTTCCATTGCGCCCTCTGGCCAGGTCCTCACCTGTTTCACTGTAGCTTGCTTCCTGATCAGCAGGGGCTTGTATGCAGGAATTAGCATCAGATGGTCTGAGGAGCCGAGGTGGGGGCGGGGCGCAGCTTTAAACGTGTGTTTAATATTGCTGTGTGTACCATGTCCAGCGTGCTTCCACCCCTGGTTGCAAAATTCACATATTGATGGAAATGAGGGAACACCGTTTTCATGTTAGCTTGGTTAAAGTCCCCTGCCACGATGAAAACGTCCTCTGGATGTGTAGATTGCAGTTCATTGATGGAGCATTACAAAGCATTCAAAGCTTCTTTGGTGTTAGCACTGGGAGGAATGTACACTGCTGTTAAGATCATAGCACTGAATTCCTGGTGTAAATAAAATGGCCTGCATTTTATAGTTAATAGTTCTACATCGGGAGAGCAGTGACATGAGACTATATTCCCATTGTTGCACCAGTTGTTATTGATGTATATACAAACATCACCGCCTCTGGATTTACCAGTGAGAGTTCTGCTCCTGTCCGACCGAAACATAGTTAGCCCCTTGATGCTAACTGCCTCGTTCGGAACGGATGATTTCAGCCACGTTTCTGTGAGAAATATGGCGCAGCAGTCCCTCATTTCCCGTCTTGCATATAAATCCAGCTTAAGGTAGTCCAGTTTGTTCTCCAGGGAGCGGACATTTGAAAGCAGGATGGAAGGAAGCGGCGTTCTGTGAGGATTAGCTTTTGGCTTTGTTGTTAGCCCCGCTCGGCATTCCCGTTTCTGCTTCCGATCACACCGCTTACGTCTCCTCTGTCGACGGTCTCCGCTAGTACTTGACTCCGCTGCTTCACAGGCCGCTGGATGTAGCTGGCGTAGTATTCCAATGCTAGCGAGGAGGTCCAAAGTATGCGCATATTTCGGTCCAAAACGGCCCGATCCACATCCAAAATTGTCTGGCGGTCGTATGTTACCACGGAGTGACCACGCTGGAAGCTAGCCATGAAATTCACAGAATTTACCGGTATATTTGCCAACAAATTTTTATTACTGCCATTAGGCTGACCATATTCTGAAATCCCAAAAAGAGGACACATATATGCGTGCCAATGCGGGCAGCACGCCAAGGCCGGGACTAGGTGAAAATTTGCCAATGATACTCGAACTTGCTTTATAAATAATATATTTTTTTAAATAAAGCATTTTTTCTCCTCTGTTGACAGCAGTGTTGGTGCTAGGAATTTTCAAAATGGGGCCCCACAGTAAATTTTTGGGGTCCCACTTTTTTGTAAGCGTTTTGAAAACAAATGACAAATGTATGCATTATCCTGTTATATCTCACATTCTATATTGTGTTTTGGAAAAAGGTTGTCATAAACGTTACTTAATTCATTAAAAAAGATAATACAAAAGAAATCAAATGTGTATACATATGTAAATGTATTCAGTTATAAACATTCATTCACTTTCTTCTTTCCTTCATGGATCTAAACTTTACCACTGCTGCTAGTTTTTTCTATGTTTTTATTTAATAAGTTGTAGGTGTATTTATTTCAGTATAAACGTGTAAAAAGTGTTTTGCTTGGGTCATGAAATGATGATAATGGTGTGCCAGGGCATACATACATTTTATATTTAACGCTTAAATGTCTGGAGTCTACATCAACTTCAGATCTATTCCTCATTTCAAAATGTTTTAGTTTTTTTTATGTTGTTTTTTTTCCTTTGTTTTCTGCCCTTTTTTGTCAAACAAAACTATGTTTTTTATGGCAAACACACAAAATATGCAAAATCTTCCACCAAAAATATTTTTCAAAGTGGAATATTTGATGTGAAGTAATCGGAACCTTTGATAGGTCAATAATTCATAATAACATTGATTTTGATTCAATATTATGTTTTGAACAATGACCGTTTCAAAGAAAAAAAAACAGCTTTGTTTTATTAGTCAATATTGCAACTTTTTCTAAATTACATTTCACCTTTGTTATGTTTTTGTTTATTTTAGTAGTATTTTTAGAATGTGCCGTGGGCCTTTAAAACATTAGCTGTGGGCCACAAATGGTAAAAAAAAAAAAAAAAAAAAAAAATTTATAATCTGCGTCCTTTCTGATTTCAATGCTTTAAAAAGACACAAAAAGTGTGTTAACGCCAACACTGCTTGACAGTATGACAAAATAAGTCACACTTATATTCTGTAACATTCACAGTTTACGAAAAAAAAGTGCAGAGGTAAAAATATTCAAAATAACCTCTTGTATATAATCTAAACATAAATAATGCCTCAAAACAAGTTAATTAAATTTAAAGAAAAAACAGCAGACGAGCTCTCGCCCTGCACAGCTGTTTTGTGCTTTGTAGTGTCGATATGGGCTTGTAGATCTTTGGCCCCTTTATTTGCCACAGATACATACGTTGCTGCTTTGCACACAGTGCATTCTGCTTTCCATGTGTCACGGCCAGGACGAAAACACAAATACTTTTCCCGCAAATCATCCGTGAAGTTGCATTTACATTTCGGCATTTCTTGTTCTCATGTCTCTCTTCACTCACTAGCTCTCTCGCTCTGTGTCTCTGCCCTTCCCTCACGAATGCTGCTACGTGCGCGCACCTTCAGTTTTGTTTTTTTAACCCCTTCTTAACTTAACCCTGGACGTACATTGAAAATACACGCAACCCTAATTCAAAATGCCGGACATTTGAGGCATTTAAGAAACCCCGCCCGGACACCCTGGACACCCCCGCAAAAGAGGACGTATGGTCAGCCTAACTACCATGAGCCTCTGCAGCCGCAGCCAGCAGGGCGCCGCCATCTTGAGATTCTGGCATTAATAGTACTGTGATTCTGTATGGTATCCATCCTTAGTTAAAACTAATATATTTTTCCAAAAACAAAATCTGGTTTAGTGTTCCTTAGGGTGACATTTTCATACAGCATGATTATAAAACATTATTACCTTAAAAGTATGATTCACATTCAGAATTTTCCATCCTTCTATATATGGTAGTTGGAGTTGCAGACAACTTCATTACTGCTAAATAGCAGTTTTCAATAATGTCACAGAAGATGCAGGATTTGCTTTAACATTTATAAATAAATGATAAATTGGTTATACTTGTATAGCGCTTTTCTACCTTCAAGGTATTCAAAGCGCTTTGACAGTATTTCCACATTCACCCATTCACACACACATTCACACACTGATGGCGGGAGCTGCCATGCAAGGCGCTAACCAGCAGCCATCAGGAGCAAGGGTGAAGTGTCTTGCCCAAGGACACAACGGACGTGACTAGGATGGTAGAAGGTGGGGATTGAACCCAAGTAACCAGCAACCCTCTGATTGCTGGCACGGCCACTGTACCAACTTTGCCACGCCGTCCCCGTGTGGTGAAACTTCCTATAAGAGAACAGCTGTAGTGATGTATTCTGAGGATCATGTCATATTTAATTAGAACTTTTTTTTTTTTATATAAATGGTCCTCAATAGTCACATACAAATTTGTGTGAATTATGCAAAATTATTTAAATTTGGTCCCCATGAACCATATTAACTCTTTTTCCCCAGGGTCCCCAGTAAGAATGATCAGCACATTACTTCATCAATCCAGAGATTTAAAGACGTGTATGAGCTAACTGGGCAGTGGCCATTTTACCAAATTTTTGTATGCCTCCACAACCTGTAGAAAGGGTGGTCCCCACAAGTGATGATCAGAAACTTGGTCCCCGTTACAAATGATAACCAGTGTGTGTGTGTGTGTGTGTGTGTGTGTGTGTGTGTGTGTGTGTGTGTGTGTGTGTGTGTGTGTGTGTGTGTAGACTTGAAGGTGTGGCAGATGATGATGATGTGCAGTTTTTAGTTCTGGTAGGGGTTTTGAAAACAGGAGTGGACATATAACCGCCTGCGTGCGTGTGTTTATTCGCATGTGACTGAGCAGCACCGCTCTGCTCACCCTGAAATGGGAAGGGCCTAGAAAAGATGGCCTGAAAATGGTCTGTTCCTCATCGCCCGAGCAGCCAACCGCAGCTGCCGGGCCATCCCTTTATGCGGTCAAAAACAAACGTACAAGAGAAACAAATTTCCCTTCACAATAGCGTCATGGAACGTCCGCACACTTTTGGATGTGCGTAATCTCTCCTACCGTCCGCAGCGAAGAACAGCACACGTTGCACATGAGCTAAACAGATACGGCATTGACATAGCGAAACCCGCTTACATGGGGAATAATCAATCACGGAGGCGGGAGAAGGCTACACCTTCTTCTGGAAGGGTCATCCAGAAGGCTACCGTCGTCTACATGGAGTGGGTTTTGCCGCCAGGACAAGCCTGCTTCACAAGATCCCAGAGTCTCCAGTGGGTATAAGCGAAAGGCTCATGACATGGCGTGTACCACTAACCAAAAATCGCCATGTCACCCTTATCAGCGCCTACGCCCCAACCCTGGATGCAGACCTCGAGAGCAAGGACACATTCTCGTCGCAATGGAAGGCTTGGGTCGGGCTGTGGGATCACAGACTGTGGTGATTTCTGAACTGAACAGCAAGATGGATCACATCATGGAAAAGCTTGTTGAAATGGGAACATTGGATATGAGAGCTGCCAGCATGGACAAATAGAACAGACAAGCCATTGTAATGTCTGCTCACTTGGAAAAACAAAAATCCTAATCTATGATTTGACTCCCTCGAATGGCCTTGACGCTGCAGAACAGAAGCAGGCTATTCTGAAAACATCCCCAGAGGACTCCTCAATGATGGACGCTTTTGACCTCCCTCCCTCCTCAACGAAACCTGGGAGTCGAACTTTGCTTGCATTCCATGCAGAATGGCCCCAGGCCTATGGACACAACATCACTACACCCAAGACAATAAGCATATACACAAACACACACCCCACCTCACACCTTCACCACAGCTTGATTCCCCTTCGGGGTGATGCACGGTTCAGTAGCGCTTTTTAGCGGCAGCCGGCCCCCATAGCTCCAACTCCCCCCCCCCCTGTTGCGAGTTGTTGTGATTATATGTAACATGTTTATGTATGCTATGGCAAATTAGTTGTTTTCCCTTGGATTCAGTCTGGACCCCCTCCCAAGTGTCCAGCCTTTGACTGATATTATTTTACTCTTCCCCCCTTCCCCAATATCACCTTTTTCCCACCATTTTTAAGGAGCGCCGTAAGTGACTGATCCGTTGGCGGTCCTGTTCTTGTCTCCCTGTAATGTATGTCTGCTCTTAGTGGGACTGTGCCGAAAGTGTAATTTCAGTTCTTATATATCTTGTACATGTTAAAGAATGGACAATAAACAGCATCTTGAATCTTGAATCTTGATTCTATGCCTCACTAAACTCCGCCATAGAAGGAACGCCTCCCACCGACAAGCTCATACTCCTCTGGGATTTTAACGCGAGGGTGGGCTCTGACAGTGAGCTCTGGACCGGAACACTTGGTCAGCACAGGGTTGGTAGGCTTAATAATAATGGGCTTCGCCTCCTTACACTCTACTCTGAACATCAGTTGATCATCACCCAACACCCTGTTCCAGCTCAACGATATATAATTCAAGACCTCCTGACAACATCCTCGCTCCAAACATTGGCACCTCCTCGACTATATTATCACCCGTCGTAGAGACAGGAAGGAGGTCCTAATCTCCAGAGCGATGCGTGAAGCGGACTGCTGGACTGACCATCGAATGATCAGAGCCAAATTTCAGATGGAAGTCCGCCCCCAACGGAAGAAAACACCACCAAACAAGAGACTCTACTGTGAAGCACTCAAATCCAAGCACTCTGTAGACCAGCTAAGAGCACAGCTTGCAGAAAATTTGTCTGCAAACCCTGATACCCACCTGGACTCTGACATCAACACCTAAGGACTGCCATCCATCAGGCAGCAGAGGAATCCATTGGGTACACTATGCGTAAACATCAGGACTGGTTTGACAACAGTGCACCGGATATCCATAAACTTCTCCAGGCAAAACACAAAGCCCTGGCTGCTTACCTGGCCAACCCACAATCCATCACACTAAAAACTCAACTCTCCTCCATAAGAGCCGAAGTCCAGCATACCTCAGAGCAATGGAAAATGACTGGTGGATCAAGAAAGCCATCGATATCCAACTCTATGCTGACACCAACAATTCCCATGGATTTTGTGATGCCATCAAATCCATATATGGTCCACAGAGAAAAAACATAACCCCAGTCAGATCGGCAGACGGAGTCACCCTCTATAAGGACACACCCCAGATCCTAAATAGATGGGCTGAACATTTCAACACTCTCTTTAACTCCGACCAGGAGAAAGGAGAAATATTCAACCTGATATTTTCCTGAAATACAAAGTCGAAATATTCTTCACTTTTTCTCACCAAGGTGGTCTGAGTTCTATTGTGCTTCTCTGCAAACTTTCCCCAAAGGCTGTTTAAACAGAGTTTTGACATTTGTCTCTTGGCAGGGTTGACCTCGATTTTTGCAGCATTCAGCTGTATTCCCTGATTTTCACGATATTCACGAATGTACTTTTCCCTGCTTTCTGCATCGACGGCTTCTTTAGGATACCCTGAAGGTTCTTGCTTCCCCTTTAGAAAAGTTTGAACGTAACCCGTAAAGACGGTACTGCTCTGCTTTTCAAAGTGCCACACCTCCGTAATCTTATCTACTCTGTACCCCAGCTGCAGAGCTTTGTTGAATTCGACCGTGACCCAGACTCCCGTCAGTGCCCTACCTTCCTCATCATGCTCGCAAGGTCCCTGCTGGTTATTGTTTTCGGCACATGTGCGGCAAAGTGTAAACACTAGTTTGCCCTTAGCCGTTCTGTAGGGTAGCGCGGGGAAATAGAGACCTCGAGGAGGGTGAACGACGGCCCTGACCAGACCGAAATAGTTTTGAACGTCGTCAAAATCCGTGTGGATGATGACGGGGTGACCCAGCGGGTAAGGAAATGCGCTGTTGACGTACGGGTAGAGAGACGTCACATCCTCATACAATACACGCTGCTTCTCACCCGCCGTGTGCCTCAAGCTGAAGGCGCTCGCCCTACCCCCAAAAAGAGCGTGTCGTGGGATAAGAGGTTTGGGGAAATTGCAAGTTTTCAGAAAGTCTATTAGGGTGTGATTTTTTTCATCTCATTCCACTCGTGCTCTCTTATGACGATCGTGTTGACCTTGTGTTCGTGCTTTAACGCCTCTATTTTTTCCTCGGTAGCCCTGTGCAACTCCTCGTAAGGAGTGTTTGTCAAAGGACATACAGCGCTGGGTTCGAAACACGTTGGGCATCCGTGATAAAAACACCCCTGAAATTCCCAGATGAACGGTTTGTCGCCAATTAGAGCAAATCCGTCTACAAAGTATGACCCCATCTGTTTTTCTCCTTTATTTAAAGCAGGGGTCCCCAAACTACGGCCCACGGGCCAGATACGTCCCGCCAGCGTCCAAAATCCGGCCCGTGGGTAGTCCCGAGTAAAAAATAAAAATAAAAAAAATAAAAATGTATTATTATTTTTTAAAGGCCTACTGAAACCCACTACTACCGACCACGCAGTCTGATAGTTTATATATCAATGATGAAATATTAACATTGCAACACATGCCAATAACTTATAAAGTGCAATTTTAAATTTCCCGCGAAACTTCCGGTTGGAAACGTCTATGTATGATGACGTATGCGCGTGACATCACGGAGTGAACAGAAGTATTGGCACACCATTGTGTCCCAATACAAACAGCTCTGTTTTCATCGAAAAATTCCACAGTATCCTGGACATCTGTGTTGGTGAATGTTTTGCAATTTGTTTAATGAACAATGAAGACTGCAAAGAAGAAAGCTCTAAATTTGATACACCCTGCGCGGAGAATGTCGACGTCGTTTTTGCAGTAATGTACCGCTTGTTTTCGGAAATCAAAGACCCCTCGGCTCTCTTTATGATACCACGTCTCAAACGTGTCCCGCTCGACGGCCGCCATGCGTTCTACACCGTAATTGTTGATTGGGGTGTATTTTCCAACATGGTTTAAATTCTCCTCCGAACTAAATTTGTGAGGAAAATACCCATTGGACCAGCAATCGTTGAGTCCCAGCGCTTTAGGCATCGCGCTGGGAGTGGCATGGTAAGGAAGGAAAGCGAGTCAATGTATTTTAGCCTAAAATCAAGGTCTTCAAAACAGACAAAACTTTACTCCCCTGCATGATGATAGAGGGTGCTATGCCCAACTGCACCATGCTTCTCAGAATCAAGTAACCGTCAAATCCTCTCGAATTGTGGGCAATAAATGTAGATTGACGATAACGAGGTTTCCTAAAATGCGTGAGGAAAACTGTAACGCAGTCCGGACCAAAAGCACACCACTCTTCTCCTTGCATCGTCTTTGTACAGACTAGAAAGGGAATGTGAGTGTGTTTGTCATCCACAAACGTCTCAAAATCATAGAATATGATTTTAATATGATTTTATCATCGTGCTCTACATCACGTGCTAGGGGTTGTATATAGCAAAGATGGCCTGTTCCGGTTGCCTCTGTGTCGCTGCGGGGTAACGCCTCTCTACATATTTGACATTTTAACGTTGGGCACTTGTGTTTAGCCACAGGTATATCGTAAAATAGGTTGCATTTAAGGCATTTTTTCCTCCGATCGCAAATGCTGACGAGTTTACCCATTATTAATTGTTTTTCCCTATGTCTGGGGAGGCATGTGAGAGAGCGACACCACATGTTGCAATTCTGGCAAAAGACTGTTTTTTTCGTTATTTTTACACAGTCAGGATTTGTACAGACCAAGCAAAGCAATATGTCGCACAAGTTTTTCAAATTCAGTAATATGACTGAAAGGGACGGAGGTGTGGTCGTCTAAACCCGCTTTTTTCTGTATTTTTTCAGCCTCCAGCACAGTCTGGCTATCTGTAAATTCAGGATGGATCAGGTGGGCTAGGCTGATGGCAAAAAAGTTGATTATTCGAATTGTATGGTTTATACAGATAGCGAGCTTTCTTTCTGTTGAGTTCATGTTCCAAAAGGGTTTCCACTTTTTTTCTAACACCCCCTCTAGGGTTATGTACCACTTGAACCACTACCTGTATTTCATCATCGTCCATAATTGCCGCGTTTGATTGTACCAGCTGGTCTAGCACGTCTTGAAAAGCATTCATCACAGCCCCGCCATCGTTTTGAAAAGTAAAGGAAGTGTGTTGTCGGGCACTGTCACCGATTAACTCTAATTGAACGATATCATTGGGTCTAGCCTCCGCAGTTACCCTTTCCGACAGGGTTTTCAAGGTTCCCCATGACTCGACGGTAAAATGTGGCGTAATCTGTTACACAGTTGTTTTGAGGAAAAGTTAAAACACTCTTCAACCCTACATTGTTAAATGCCTTGCGCCTCAAGGCATTTGAGCCCCCACCTCTCTGTTGCTGCGTATGTGTCCGGCTGCCTGTCTGTTGTGTGTATGACCGGGTCTCATTTGAATTTGAATGGTCGGCTGCTGCTGCTGCTGCCGCTGCTGCTGCGGCTCCCCCTCCTACTCCCCCTTTACCCGCTGCTCCGTCCGTGTGTGTGAGTTTTGGGTCTCGTTTGAATGTAAACGATTAAGAGCATCTTGCAAAGATTGGACATAGTCTGATTCATATTCTGTCTAGTTACTCGATTCTAAATGATCAAGGGTATCTTGTAAAGGTTGGAAATTGTTGTCACATTCTGTCTGGTTACTTGATTCTAAATGATCAAGCGCATTTTGTAAAGGTTGGAAAAAGTCTAATTCAGAATCTGCCTGGTTATTTGATTCTAAATGACGATTACAAAAGTTTTCACTTTCTATTTCTCTGACAGCCTCCTCTAATTCGGGCGGAACTACAACCCTTTCCTCTACCATTCTATCCAATTCTCTAACAGCCTCTTCTAATTCGGCCAAAACTACATCCCTTTCACCTTCCATTTCGATATCAAACAGTGTCTGCTATCATCTCGAAGGTCTGAGCCAGTATCCGGTAGTGCTGATTAATCCTCTCCCTCCTCCGCTCTCGACGACTCCTCCTTCTCCCCCGTCTATCGCCTGCGGGTAGAAAAATATGAACGACTTTAACCGCATGTGGCGCCGTCATCTTCACTCACACCCGGAAACAACCCCCACATTCGGAATCAGCCCCCGCCTACTTCCCTGAGCGCTAAATTCATTTGAGCGGAAGACGGGTAAGTGTGAGGACTTCCTTAAAGCTCTGGAGAATCTTAAAAAGCTTACAGAAAACAAAAACTTACAGCGGGTGTATGTAGGACATGTATGCCGAGATTCTGCGTTGTTTTCGGTCTCGGGTTTGGAGTTGAGGTCCCGGTCTGGAGCCGATTCCCGGAGCAAGGATTCAGCGTCTGGGCTCTTTGGCAGGAGGAAAGCTTTGTCCTCAGGTGCTGCAGAGGGGGAGACGGTCCTGTCGTGGGTTTGAATGGCCGGGTGAAGACTCTCTTGGCCGGCTGTTGAAGACGACCGCCCCGTTAAGGGAATCCAGCGGGTTGGAGGTGTGAAGGGAAAATCTGTAAGTATATATTGTATATAGTATGTTTTTTTTCTCCATCGTTACTCGTGCTTGTAAAATGAGAATCATTTGACTCACCAAACTGCAATTGTGAAAAGGTGATCACGTCAGGATCTTCCAACATTCCTTCTATAAAACAAAATAATTAATACACATATTATTAAACAATTAAATAGTTTAAACCGAAATAAAACTCACCCCGAGCGTCATTTTCCAACTTTGTAAGATCAATCAGGCAAAGTTCTTCATCCCTTACTTCAGCGTCAACTAGTAAAACAAAATTAAAGTACTAAATCAAGTATTTAATAAATGGGGAGAAAAAAAGAAAAAATGTATACCGTATATTTCGGATTATAAATCGCAGTTTTTTTCATAGTTTGGCCGTGGGTGCGACATATACTCCGGAGCGATTTATGTGTGAAATTATTAACACATTACCGTAAAATATTAAATAATATTTATCTAATTCATGGAAGAGACGAAGCAAAATGTCAGCCATCGTCACACACACGTCAACAATAAGAATTCGGCGGGGGAGGGTCATGGCAGAAGTGCATTGTGGGTCATGGGAGGCTAACTGCTATATGCTACTGCCGTAGCTATTAAAATGGATCATTTCTACATTGGTGGTAACTTATAAAAACTGAACAAAAAGGAAATCATATACTGCAGATTACAAGCTGGTCGTAGTGAAATATGCAGCAGAAAACGAAACGGCGATCGAGCAGCAGAAAGAAAGGACGCTAGCGGCGCATACCAGAGGCGACACCGGGGAGAAAGATTTCATCAGATTTAGCGATCGGGAGTGACAGATTGTTTGGTAAACGTATAGCATGTTTTATATGTTATAGTTATTTGAATGACTCTTGCCATGATGTGTTGCGTTAACATACCAGGCACGTTCTCAGTTGGTTATTTGCAGAGGTGTGGACTCGAGTCACATGACTTGGACTCGAGTCAGACTCGAGTCATGAATTTGATGACTTTAGACTCGACTTGACAAAATGTAAAAAGACTTGCAACTCGACTTAGACTTTAACATCATTGACTTGTGACTTCACTTGGACTTGAGCTTTTTGACTTGACATGACTTGACATGACTTGCTACTTTCCCCAAAACCCAAAGATTAAAAAGTTGTTCGGGAGCGCTTCGTATTTTTCATCGTGTACTTGTCTATCAGCGTTGCGTGTGTCAGCGTGTGTGCTGCATGTCAAGCGTGTGTGCTGTCAGTACAATAGCCAATCAAATTTGATCTACGTTGTTTTCGTCCCACAGCATTCATCCAATCAAATTGCAGGAAAACCGATGAAGAAGAAATGTCCAAACCACACGCCAGTGAACAAAAAATGATACCTAAAATAATTTCGTTTGGGTATAAAAATTACAAAGGTGGTCAACACAAAACGGTTTGCAGTATGCAACACATGCGGTTCGAAAATTACTGATGGAGAGGCAACAACTTCCAACTTCGTCCGACATTTGAAGTTGCACAAAGAACGGTAAGTTTTGAATGTAAGCTAACGTTCATTGGCTAAGTAACGTGACTTTTATTTGCTGTGTAGTTAAATCAGTGAGGCTGTAAACTCACTGCTAACGTTATAACGTTATTGCAAACACGGGAATCTGTTGTAGTTCACTACCTTATTCATACTTTTTGTTCAGTGATTTTTTTAAGCAGGGTTACGTTAGTCAATATATCACACAAAGTAACGTAACGTTAGACGGCGGTCAGCAGCACCGCGTATTTTAGCCACCTAAAAAAAGTCAAAAATAGTAAAATAAAGGTCAGTTAAAATGTATACTATATTATGAATATGTGTACCGTTTTAGCTAGCTTTCCGACATACTGCTGGTTGTTTACCTCAGTGGTCCCCAACCACCGGGCCGCGGCCCGGTACCGGTCCGTGGATCGATTGGTACCGGGCCGCACAAGAAATTAAAAAAAAAAAAAAAAAGTTTAAAAAAAAAAAAAATTAAATCAACACAAAAAAACACAAGATACACTTACAATTAGTGCACCAACCCAAAAACCTCCCTCCCCCATTTACACTCATTGGCACAATCATTCACACTCATTCGCACAAAAGGGTTGTTTATTTCTGTTATTAATATTTCTGGTTCCTACATTTTACATCAATATAGATCAATACAGTCTGCAGGGATACAGTCCGTAAGCACACATGATTGTATTTTTTAATGACAAAAAAATAAAAATAAAATACAAATTTACATAATGTAAATAATTCAATGTATATACTCCAATTATTAACTTGTGTGATGACTGTATTATGCTGATAGTATATATTTGTACCATGAATTGATTAACGTGGACCCCGACTTAACCAGTTGAAAAACGTATTCGGGTGTTACCATTTAGTGGTCAATTGTACGGAATATGTACTGTACTGTGCAATCTACTAATAAAAGTTTCAATCAATCAATAGCTGCTGACCCCATCCACAGCAATGTAAAGCCTAAGTCGTGTGCTGGTAGGCTGTCTACTTCTCTCTATTGTGAGTGGGTTGCCCGCCATTTTCCGTGTAGTCCCTCATACAACCCCACTTCACAAATCCCAAACTATCCCTTCAACTCGAAATAAGTTTTAAAATACATGACTAGTGCAGCAACTGTAACCTAATGTTTACCACACACACACACTGTTAAGATTGATATTAATAATATGAGTAATAAAGAGTAGTTTCAGTACTTTTCATATGTGGCTATAAGGGATTTTCTGACATCTGTTTAATATGCTTACAGATTTCAAGAATACCCGATGAACAAAAGCATCACAAATGGACCACAACAGCCTTCAATCTCGCAGTTCCTGGACAATCGTGTCGGGCATTACAGTATGACTCATCCACAGCAGAAAGCTATCACCAATGCAATACTGTCTGACTTGATTATTGATTGCAACTTGCCCCTGTCTATTGTGGAAAACAAGAGTTTTCGCCACTTTCTGACAGTACTTGACAGCAAGTACACCCCAGTGTGTCGCAGAACACTGACATCAAAAACAGAGAACCTCACTGAAGAAAGACGATCAAAATTAAAAACTCAATTGAGCCACACTGACCATGTTTCAGTGACTGTCGACATTTGGTCTGACCGAAAGATGAGGGGATTCCTCGGTGTCACTGTGCACTGGATGGACAAAGAGGCAGAGAGGATACAGTTCAAGTCCAATCTCTTGGCTTGTGAGCGCTTCAAAGGCTCACATACAGCTGAACGAATCTGTGACAAATTTGAGGCTATATGTGATGAATACAACATTAAAGCTAAACTGGACTACATTATTAGTGACAATGCTGCTAACATGCGAAAAGCATTCACTGTGTGCTTCCCCAGTGAACAAGAGGATGACGATGATGGAGATCATCTGGATGACCCTGAGCTCTGGTGTGATTTAACCGTGGAAGATCAGCAAACGGTAGATGTTGCTATGGCAAAGAAAAAGCGCTTGCAGTGTTTTGCACACACTCTTCAGCTGGTGGTGGGAGATGGTTTGAAAGAAACAAAAGTGGTATCTCCTTCTCTTTCGAAGTTATCTAAACTCAGCTCACTGCTGCACACAAGCACAACATTCAAATATGTGTTTGATGCTGAATTTGGGGAACAGAAAGGCATCCCTGCTGCAGTCAACACAAGATGGAACTCAACACTGAGGCAAGCGAAGGCTGTTCTCCAGTGCAATCATGTAAGGCTCTGTGCTGTTCTAGAAAAGGCTGGGCACAGGGAGTTGTCATTCACAGCACGGGAGTGGAATCTGTTGAAAGATTTGGTGGACATCTTGAAGCCATTTGGAGAAGCAACTGATTTGACACAGGGAGAGAAGGTCATCACAATTAGTGCTGTTGTTCCATCCATCTTGTCCCTCAACCACCACCTTGAGAAACTGAAGCCTCAGGTCTGTTTTCTGAGCGGCCTGGTCAGAAGTCTCCAGACATCCCTGAACAAAAGATTTCTTGGAATCTTCATCAATGTGAAAATGGCCAGGACACAAGATGGGATCACTGCTCCCTTTTCAGATCCAGTCTACCTCAAAGCAGCTGTCTTGGATCCAGCCTTTTCTCTGTTGTGGGTGGAGCCCCATGTGCTGGTCAGTCGTGATGTCAAGGCAGAGGTGGCACAACAGGTTAAAGGTAAATGTAACTGAGTCTAATGTAACTTTTTCCCTCATAATCTGATCTAACTGACTGCAGCAATAACTAAGTATTTCAGTCTAGCACACTGCATCACCAACACAAATGGTAATGATAAGGTCTCTTGTTTCTGCTATTGTTTTTACATGTTTACCAGAATTGATCCTGCAAGATGCTGCAGAGACTGAGCAACCTGCGCCTCTTGTTGATGAAAAAGAGCAAGGGGACCTTGGAGAAGGAGAAGGGCTGTTTGCTGCTTACCACAAGAGACAGAAGAAGGATGTTGGGACTACTCCAGCACTACAGCTAAGTCACTACCTTGACATAGCTGAAGGACAGAATGCCCTTTTGTTCTGGGCATTGAACATGAAGACTCTTCCTTCACTGTTCCGAGTGGCCATGAGAGTCTTGGCAGTGCCTGCCTCCAGTGCTCCAGTGGAGCGAGTTTTCAGCCATGGTGGCATCATACTACGCCCCCATCGTGCACAAATGACTGACAGACTCTTGGCCAATTTGGTCTTTTGCAAATGCAATGCAGCATATGGCCCTGACATATAAAAAGTACAACCTTTTTGTTATGTTATATGTCATGTTTTTTCAATGTTAACACTTTTGTACAAATAAGTACAGTTGCACTTTATTTTTCAAATGTGTTTATTCTGTAAAGGAATGAGTCAAATGTTTAAAATGACTGGTTAATAGTGCTATTATAAAGTGCAATGTCAGCACAATTTTCTTTCCTGCAATTTAAAATGCACTTGTTTTAATAAATAAATACAGCGTTTGAAAAGCATACACAATCTGTGTTAATATATTAGTCTGTGGTTAAAAGGACTTGAAAGGACTCGAAACTCAAAATGCAGGACTTGGGACTTGACTTGAGACTTTCCAGTCTTGACTTTGGACTTGACTCTGGACTTGCCTGTCTTGACTCGAGACTTGACTCGGACTTGAGGGCAAAGACTTGAGACTTACTTGTGACTTGCAAAACAATGACTTGGTCCCACCTCTGGTTATTTGTGCGTCATATGGCGTACACTTATTCAGCCTGTTGTTCACTATTCTTTATTTTAAATTGCCTTTTAAATGTCTATTCTTGGTGTTGGATTTTATCAAATAAATTTCCCCCAAAAATGTGACTTATACTCGAGTGCAACGTATATATGTTTTTTTCCTTCTTTATTGTGCATTTTCGGCCGGTGCGACGTATACTCCGGAGCGATTTATAGTCCGAAAAATACGGTATATATATTTTGATCATCCTCCGAAATACCCTCGTCTAATAACATATACCGATAACATTGTAAATCGGAGGTAATGAAATATATAAATTAAAGTAAATCGGTACTTACACAAGACGGGTTGAGGATCTGGTAGAATGTTCCTCGGTGGAGAGTGAATTTCAGCGTGGTGTTCAACTGTTTTTCTTGTTTTTTTTAGAATAAATACTTATTATTATAGAAACTCTAAACAGATATATTACGAGAGATGAAAAAATAAAGATTATTACCCTTCATCCTGAACTGGTAGTGCCGGTCTCGGATACCTCAGAAGACTGTGCTTTACAGAGTTTTTTCCGAGTTTAAATATGTTTTCTGAATGTGAAGTTCTTTATTTTTCATTATTGTGTGAGGGGTCACCATTGCTTCTTTTTTTCGACCGTGTCTAAAGTTCAATAGACGTTAAACAAAAGATGATATTTTCCTAAGCTTTTGAGGTTGCGCTTCTATAATCTGAAGAAATGTAGGTTTCATTCATAAGAGTGGGGGGTATGGATGAGACTGTGTGTGTGTGTGTGTGTGTGTGTGTGTGTGTGTGTGTGTGTGTGTGTGTGTGTGTGTGTGTGTGTGTGTGTGTGTGTGTGTGTGTGTGTGTGTGTGTGCAAGCGTGCGCGTGTGTTTTGGGTGCTGTGTGTGTGTGTTTGGTTGTGGGATGCTGAGAGTGCGTGTTTGTGTGATTGTGGGGTGCTGAGAGTGGGTGTGGTTGTGGGGTGCTGAGAGTGCGTGTGGTTGTGGGGTGCTGAGAGTGCGTGTGTGTGTGTGTCGGATCTGAAAGACCTTTAGGTTCGTGGGGGAATGACCTTTGGTCCTTCTCTTCAGACTAGTTGATCTGCAGTTTCTTTTCTTTTCTTCTCTGCCCCCCTCTCTCTTGTGGAGGAGGGGGGGACACACAGGTCCGGTGGCCATGGATGAAGTGCAGCATCGGTTGGGGACATCTCTGCGCTGCTGACCCGTCTCCGCTCGAGATTGTTTCCTGCTGGCCCCACTATGAACTGGACTCTCACTATTATGTTAGATCCACTATGGACTGGACTTTCAAAATACTATGTCAGACCCACTCGACATCCATTGCTTTCGGTCTCCCCTAGAGGGGGGTTGGGGGGTTACCCACATATGCGGTCCTCTCCAAGGTTTCTCATAGTCATTCACATCGACGTCCCACTGGGGTGAGTTTTCCTTGCCCTTATGTGGGCTTTGTACCGAGGATGTCGTTGTGGCTTGTGCAGCCCTTTGAGACACTTGTGATTTAGGGCTATATAAATAAACATTGATTGATTTCTCAGCAGAATCGGACTCCGAAATTAAATCTCATTGATGTTGCTTCTCTTCTCTTCCAGACGTTCTCAGCACATTTTGCGGAGGATTTCGTGGGAGCTACCATTGCAACCCCCGAAGTGGGGGTGTTTCCTCGAAGGGGATTGGTCGAAACTGAAGCAGGGGTTGTCCTTTCATTGTCCGCCGGGGGGTGTCCTCAAAGGACAATCTTCTTTTCAACGTCAGCATGCTTTCCCAATTCTGACTGCTTCGACACAGGTTGGGATCCTTCCATTCCGTAATCTTCCAAGCCCCATTTCTCGCAGGGGGTGCTGGAGCCTATCTCAGCTGCATTAGGGCGGAAGGCGGGGTACACCCTGGACAAGTCGCCACCTCATCACAGGGCCAACACAGATAGATAGACAACATTCACACTCCCATTCACACACTAGGGCCAATTTAGTGTTGCCAATCAACCTATCCCCAGGTGCATGTTTTTTTTTATTTGAGTAAAAATATTGTAAATTACATCCAAATTGCTGCAGTAGTTCGTCTTCCCGTCCAGCGAGTGGCGTTAAAGTACCCAGAAAATATGTTATGCAATTTCTTGGTCAGTTACTTTTTTAAAAATGTTATTAAAGAGTAATATACGTTTTAACATTATTTGAGTAAAAATAATGTTAATTACCTCCAAATTGTTTTGTTAACACTACACACATACATTTTACCAACACAAAAATTGTTTTTCAACATTAGTTTTAACAACACTGCAAATAATAAAACATATAACAAACATGTACAAATATAGAAATATCTACAATATGATTTATTTCTTAATTTGTTTTTTCCCTACATAATACAGTAGAAAGATTTCTTACTATAAATATTTGAACAACTACGGATATTTATTTACATATTGTAACATTGTAACTAACGGAGGCTCTCTTTTTAGACAAAAAAATGTAATTCTACTGGTTTATCAAACTCGCAGTGTATTTAGATATATTTACCGTATATTACCAAATAGTAGCCCGGGCGTTTATTTCACAAAATCGATTTTGGAGACAGGCGTTTAAAAGAAGCAGGCGGTTATTTGCACAAGGCTTTTATTTATTTTTGCACCAGCCTGCACCAGGCCATTATTTGGTTACAATGGTTACTGTCCAGTATTTTTTTTCGTACAAAAAACTTTAAATGTAAAAGCTATTGTAAACATACAAACAAAAAAACAAGAGATCAACATGAGGTAGGCTATCAAAAGACAAGAGATCAACAAGGCCTCAACATGGCAGTAGTGCAACAATTGTCAAATAGAATACCAATACTAAAAATAAATAAATGTTTTAAATAAAGCAGCCTACCGGGAAAAATAAAATTATGGTACCAAGTACTCAAGTATAAAACCCACCATCAAAACAGAACAATAATAATGTCACTTAAATAAAATATGAGCTACAGTACTCCAAGTTTTAAATAAAGCAGCATATAGGAAAAATAAAATTATGGTACCAAGTACCGGCTATTTGGACATAGGCGGTTATTAGGAAGAGGCGGTTAATTCACAAAATGGGGTCAGACCCCGGGCGGCTATTATAGGCTGACCATACGTCCTCTTTTCCCCGGACATGTCCTCTTTTGCGGGGATGTCCGGGGTGTCCGGGCGGCAGGCACGTGCACACATAGGGCCCTATGGGTGCTTGAGCCCCTGCCCTTTTTTGCCTCGTCTTAAAAGTGCCCTCTGCCTGTGTGTGTGTTTTTTTTGTGTTTGTTTTTTTTTTCTTTAAACAACATTAATAAAATCCTGTCAGGGATGCAAAAAAAAAAAAACAGCGGTACAAAAACTCCACGTTTTCTTGTAATACCGGGTTGTTTGAGCCTGCCGCTTCCGCCAGAGAGAGAGAGAGAGGGCGAGTGAGTGAGTAAGTGAGAGGAGAGAGAGCCAACTGCGCCTCTGAGGAGACCTGACAGTGGAGCAACTTGAACCTGTGAGTTATGGTCTAGTCGCCGTCCACTTATTCAGCATCTAATATGGGTAATATTTCAGAAAAACGCTGTATTGTTCTATTATTCAATGTGTCAGCTTCTGTTTTTACCAGACGTCGGAGCACGGCGCATCAATTGAGCACGGCACAACAATTCCCCACAGAGCAGAGCGGATCGTGCGGGACAGGAAGTAGTGTACAAAATACAAAATAAAACACCGGGTTAATTTTCAAAATAAAATGCACTGTGTTTACGGCGGATCACATGAGAAAGTGAGAAAGACCATAAGTTACAACTTGATGGTGTTTTCATCAAGTTAAGGGAAGAAGGACAGATTTTCACATTGAAGTTTTTTCCATTTGGGTATTTATTTTTGTATTTTTTTTCAAAGTTCATGTTACACTGTTTAATGTTCAATATTAAAGTGCTTATCTTTAACAATAAATAGCCTAATGATAAACCAGTGTTTTGTTGCTTTTCATGTCTTCCAAGCCTATGATAATGTGAATTAACTCATTATGACAATAATTTGTTGACACAAAAGAAATGGCAATACCTTTTACCTACAAAGGACACACAGCTAAGTAGTTAGCTTCCTATTAGCAAATTTAATTTTACATTAATTTCCATATTGTGTAAAGGACCAAAAAAAAATTTCCTGCCCTTTTCTGACTTTGAGCCCCTGCCCCTCTATGTGCACGTCCCTGCCGGGTGGGGTTTCTTAAAGGCCTCAAATGTCCGGCATTTTGAGTTAGGGTTGCGTGTATTTTCAATGTACGTCCAGAGTTAAGAAGGGGTTAAACAAAACAAAGTGTGGAGGCGTGCGTGTAACACGGGTGGGAAATAAGCCATATTTCCCCTCATGGCATCCCCTCATATTACCTGCGTTTAATCTCACGAGTTTAACACACGCGCTCACGTGACCCGCTGCAGCCTATCGCGCTCTGTATGATCCACCGTCCCAAGATGGCTGCCAGGTGCGGTGGCTAAGCTTAGGGACATCTGAAGCCGGTATGTTTTAAAGTTGTCGTTTGCCTGCATATCGTAAAAAAAAACGTCCAACATTTTACAACTAATTGTAAACTTATAGGTGCCACACGACCATCAGGGCCGAGTTGCGACGAGAGAGTGTTATCCCACCTCACTCCTACCCACTTCTCTAAAGTGGGCTGGCTCAAGGTGGAGGACAGAGTTAAACAACTTGCACTGAGCCTAGTCTATAAAATCCACTACACCTCCCTGATACCGAAGTACATGTCAAACTACTTCCTTAACGTAAATGACCGCCATAACCACAACACCAGGGGGAGCTCCACTAACCACGTTAAACCCAGATTCCGAACTAACAAAGGTCTTAACTCATTCTCTTTCTATGCCACATCAATGTGGAATGCGCTCCCAACAGGTATAAAAGAAAGGGCATCTCTATCCTCCTTCAAAACCGCAATAAAAGTTCACCTCCAGGCAGCTACAACCCTAAACTAACACCCTCCCCGGATTGCTAATAATAAAATGTAAACAATCAAATGCAGATACTTTTTCTTATGCCTTCTGATCTCTCTCTCTCTCTCTCTCTTTCTCCCTCTCTCTCTCTCTATGTCCACTACTTGCTGTCCATATCCTACCCCCCCATCCCCCTCTCCACACCCCTGATTGTAAATAATGTAAATAATTCAATATGATTATCTTGTGTGATGACTGTATTATGATGATAGTATATATCTGTATCATGAATCAATTTAAGTGGACCCCGACTTAAACAAGTTGAAAAACGTATTCGGGTGTTACCATTTAGTGGTCAATTGTACGGAATATGTACTTCACTGTGCAACCTACTAATAAAAGTCTCAATCAATCAATCAATCAATTATTAAGCCGAGTTGGTAAGTGAATCTGTTTGCTAATAGTAGCTGCTAGCCGTACCCATGTATTGTCTATGGGCGGTTAGCATCAGCTTTTAATCCCGTTTCCTCCAATGTTTCTGATCCCATTGAATTTATATTTATTTCCAGTCTTTATTTTGGGTACTTACATATGGTGTAAGTACCCCCCCCCCCCTTCTAGGTCTCCCCCTAGAAGGGGGGGTTACCCACATATGCGGTCCTCTCCAAGTTTTCTCATAGTCATTCACATTGACGTCCCACTGGGGTGAGTTTTCCTTGCCCGTATGTGGGCTCTGTACCGAGGATGTCGTTGTGGCTTGTACAGCCCTTTGAGACACTTGTGATTTAGGGCTATATAAATAAACATTGATTGATTGATTGATTGATTTGCGCACATTGATTAAACTCCGGGTCCTGTGTAGGCCAGGTCCCTAAGTCTTGGATGGCGAGCTGTAGATAGGCCTTGAGCCCGAGCCCAAGGATCTCCACCTCTCAACCCCTGAACTCCACCTGCTCTGGTCAGGCGGTAGGCGGCTTATAGCCGAACCCCTTGCCTCGCATCTCATTACTCTGCAGCCCTTTGCACTACCTCATACACACCCTGCCCATAAACTGAACTGTCACTACAAACTGCCATATCCACAACCCCAACCCGTGTGGCCGTATAAACTGTGAATGCGCATATGGACTGCGATCAGTCTCATATGACTCCTATGAACTTGAAGAACTTTTGATACCACCTTGTATGAATTACCTGAACTCTTAATCAATGAACTAAACCAACATTGTTTGTTGAGATTCCTTTGTTTTTTTCTTTTGTTTTGAATGGCCATTCCTATCAATGTCTGTCCACTATTTGTTGCACTGTACATATTTAAATAACATCAGTATCATTTAAAGCATTTAATTGTCTGTCCTACTCTCTCCGAGTCGTAATCTAAACTTCTGATTAGCCCAATATTGAGAAAGTGGGACCCCACAATTTTACTGTGGTACCCCATTTTTATTACTTGATGGGGTCCCTGGGACCCCATTTGGAAAATTCCTAGCGCCAACACTGCTGTCAACAGAGGAGAAAAATGCTTTATTTAAATAAATATATTATGTATAAAGCAAGTTCGAGTATCATTGGCAAATTTTCACCTAGTCCCCGCCTTGGCACGCATATATGTCCTCTTTTTGGGATTTCAGAATATGGTCAGCCTAGGCTATTAGGACATGGGCGGTTATTAGAAAGAGGCGGTTAATTCACAAAATGGGGTCAGACCCCAGTCGGCTATTAGGACATGGGCGGTTATTTTCCCAAGGGCGTTTATTTTGTAATATACGGTAAATACTTTGTCTATGGATGTTCTCATTCATCCAGGTCATTGTATTCTCAAGGGCATTCAACCGTCTGCAACTGGACTGTTTGGTTTGAGTGGCGCAAAAGTACTCAGAAAATGTGTTATGCAATTTCCTGCTAAGTTACTTTTTTAAATTTTATTAAAGAGTAGTACGTTTAACATTATATGAGTCAAAACTGTGTTAATTACCTCCAAATTGCTGTAGTTCTTCGTCTTCCCGTCCAGCGAGTGGCGCTAAAGTACCCGGAAAATGTGTTATGTAATCAGCGAGCGTTAAGGGGGAAGAGTGGGCAGCGTGGGCTTCCTGGGCGGGTTTTTGTGCGACTTGCAGAAGGCATACACACTCTTCATACGGGCGGCTTTTAGAAGTTTACACACTTCAAAGTTTCTTCTTGTTGCGGTACAAGACACAAAAGTGTGGGGTGAGTAGGTGTTCTTGCCAGGCTATGTCTGCAGACAACGGCTCCTATAACGCTCATCATTACGTGTCTGTTTTTCAGGAAGTGTCCGCCTTGTTGTTAACATGGCGAGCAGCATCGTGAGGCTAAAGGGATTGGACGTTAACGCGGGCGCCGATGACATCCGGGCCTTTTTCCGTCGCTTTCACATTCCTGGCGGAGCTGGCGTCTACATTTTGGGAGGTGAACGACGCGAGGCGTTTATTGCCTTCTCCTGCCTCAAGGACGCTCGGCGAGCCATCCACTACTCCAGGCGCCCCCTCAAAGGCTCCAAGGTGGAAATACGCCGCAGTACTATTACAGAATTGGAAAATAAACTCAAGTACTTTCTAAAGAAGAGGAAGTCCGTTTCAGAGCCTACAAAGACACTTGAAAGTGCTCTGGCGCCCTCTGGCGGTTGTCAGTGCTCTCCTGAAATGTTACCTGTTCCAGGATATGAGTCAAATAATTCCTCTGTGACATCACATTCTGTTCCTAGCGGATTTCTACAAAGTTCACGCAAATCAAAAGATCCAAGAACTACACATTTTTTCACCAGTGACTGTCCACAGCCCCACTTTGTCAATCCAGGAAATGAGTCAACGAATTCCTTTGTGACATCGCATTCTGTTCCTAGCGGATTTCTACAAATTTCACGCAAATCAAATGATCCAAGAACTACACATTTTTTCACCAGTGACTGTCCACAGCCCCACTTTGCCGATCCAGGAAATGAGTCAACGAATTCCTCTGTGACATCGAGTGGATTTCTACAAATTTCAAGCAAATCAAAAGACCCAAGAACTACACATTTTGTCACCAGTGCAAGTCCACAGCCCCACGATCCCAGAGTATCGCCGCCTTTTGAAACCACACAAATGTGTGACAAAAGTCTAAAGACAGACTCCAAATCTGTTCTACCATGTGTCACGAGTGAGTGTCTTAAGACTCCTTGCGATTTACACACTCTCAGAACTTCTCCACATTTTGTTGCCAGCAGCTCTCCACAGATGGGTGATGAGCTGCATGAGCCCAGGTGTCTGAAGACTCTTGAAGGGTCACACCCACACCAACCTAGTGTTTCACTTCTTGACACCAGTGAGTGTCCACAGCTGTACAACCAGATACCATCTTCAGAGTCTATACATAATGCTTTTGTTCTTGGGGTTTGTACTGCGCTGCATCTCCAGTCTTGCCGTCCAAACGAGGCCCAGGAGGTTTTGCCAGGACTTGATTGGCTGGATGCTAACAACACAAGAGCACCAGAACAGATGGCTAAGATACCACCACCAGGCTACGTGAGGCTGTTAGGGCTGCCGGACTCTATAACTAAGGAGGATATTAATGATTTTTTCAAAGGACTGAAGGTGCAAGAAATGGTGGCCAATGTGAAGTTTGAACATCGTCGCTTGTGCCTTGTTAAGTTTGGGGATGAAGACGATGCTCTTGCTGCGCTGCAGTTCAATAATCGGTTCATGGGGTCCATATGTGTGGAGGTACGCAACGCAACAGAGCTAATGTGGACCACAGCGTTACAAGAATGTGAAAACCAAGACGTGAGGTGTTCAAAATCCAAGCAAAGGTATCTCACAGATCCAAAGAACTATAAACCGAAGTTAAGTTTTGAAACACAGAACAGATTACCAGTGCCACACATCTCCAAAAAGTCCCGACTGTCGATGCCAACGAAGGAGTACATCGTTATGGTCTGCAATATACCTGTAACAACCACCAAGACAGAATTGAGAGAACTGCTTGGGTATCCTGATATGCAAAGCTCTAAAATACAACACCTACTTGCCAAAGACTTCAGCCGGACAGACACTGCATTCCTTATCTTTGACCGAAAAGAGGACTATGAACATGCAATGACACAAAATGGTGTGTACATTTACTCAAAATGCATCGAACTGTCAGCTATTACCAGAGAGAGGATGAATGACATAATGGGGAAAAAACACCACACGGGGCCCCAGTATGGCGCCAAGATCTCCCCGTCCAAGTATGGCGCCAAGATCTCTGCGTCCAAGTACGGCGCCAAGATCTCCGCGTCCAAGTACGGCGCCAAGATCTCCCCGCCCAAGTACGGCGCCAAGATCTCCCCGCCCAAGTACGACGCCAAGATCTCCCCGCCCAAGTACGACGCCAAGATCTCCCCGCCCAAGTACGACATCAAGATCTCCCCGTCCAAGTACGACGCCAAGATCTCCCCGTCCAAGTATGACGCCAAGATCTCCCCGTCCAAGTATGACGCCAAGATCTCCCCGTCCAAGTATGACGCCAAGATCTCCCCGTCCAAGTATGACGCCAAGATCTCCCCGTCCAAGTATGGCGCCAAGACTTCTCCATCAGCAGAGAAGGGAGGCAGCAAGATACTGGAAAACCTGGATCTAAAATATGCATGTTAGTTAAACACCTGCCTGCAGACACTAAAGAAAGCCTTATCGTGAATTTAACAAATTTAATTTGACAACTAAACCTTTAAGAAACCGCAATATTAACGCCACTTTTATTAAGTGAAAGTCTGTTAAAAGTTGTTGCGCATTATACATGGCAAGCCAAGACTGGAAAGTGTGCATCTTGTTTTGGGAGCAGAAGTAAGAAAAGTTTACTTAGAATAATCCAATGTAGTTGTTACCTCTTTTAGTCTACTTGCATCACATGTGAGACTTTTCCAGCAATGTTTTGCAAAGGACACTTGAATATTATTTGTCCATTAAGCAAGCAGATTAAACTTGACACTTGGATGACATTTGTTTATTTCAAAACAAACAATTCAGTAGATACATGTTGCTTCATCAGATGATGTGTCTGGTAACTAAGTGAAAGATTCTGATGTTTTTGTATAAACCTAAAAGTCAAAAATAAAAAGACAGAACGTGTACAAGAGACATTCACTGCTGATGGAGACCAAGTGAAGAATGGGGTCAGAAAAATGTCTAGAATCCGGAGGACCATCAGTAATGAGGACGACCTGTAGACAAAAAGACTGGATTATAAATTGCAACAAAAAAGATGATCACACTATTTTGGACGTGGGAAATAATTAACAGCTGTTTGTGAGAATGTCATTAAAATCCAGGCAGTGCTTATTACGTGTGTCGACATAGGGATGTGTGTATGAACACTACAACAGCGTCTTCTTCCTGGCTGGATGTAACTCCGTAGATGGACCTTTATTTACTGGTTATTTGGGAAATCGGTTTGTTTAGTACAAATAAAGCCACGACACATCAGGATAGAAGTTGGACTAAGATAATGGCAGTTTGAATGTCCATTGGTTTAAAACGTTTTAAATTTGTTATTCTGCTTGCTACATTCTTGTTCATCAAAAATGTTCTATAAAGTGATAGATGATCACCTCTTCTTAGCAACACTATTTCTGCTTGATGGTTACAGTCCAAACGCCATACTACTGTATTTAACATCCACGTGGCAGATGAGTGCGGTCGCCTTGCGTTTTATGCCGTGCGCATGCAGAAACACAGCAGGTAAACAATGTGCACTTCGATATTTGATAGTTAATACAAAGAGGCATTATAGTACTTTCATCCTCATCCCTAACGGTTGCAGATCTCTCAATTAAAAGCAATCAGAATACAATTGATAGCTTTTTGGAAGTTTAAATGTGTTGTGTACCCTGCATTCAAGCCTTCCTGGGACACTGGACTGGCTAGGAAATGTGCATGAACAAAAGTACTTAATTGACTGGAGGATATGAGGAAGACCAGCTCTTCCTAAAGCACGCATCTTGGATAAGGCACGCAGAGATGGACCTTGGCCATGCTGTGCAGCCAGAATCCACGTTGTTGCACACCTTTTATCACTTTCCTAGTATCCTAGCTGCGAGGGGTGTTGGAGCCTATGTCAGCACCCCCCGCGACCCAGAAAGAGACAAGCGATAGAAGATGGATGGATAGTGTCCTAGCTAGAAGGTGAAGAAGTGTGTCAAGTGTACCTCGAAATAGGGGGCGGGAATGTCGAGTATCGCTTCTTGGCACGCTGGAGGACATGGATGAGAAGCTGGAGTTCATTGACAGGCTGCTCATGCTAGGACCCTGTGAAGAATGGAGATCACAAAAGCATTCATATTAGAGTTGTATATTCCAACGAGGGTCTTAAAGGCCAATCCAAGTCTATAATCATGAACTGATGAAACCTACCGAGGTAAAAGGCACCAGCCGCTAGACTACATCTGACCAATCCAAGTCTATAAGCATGAACTGATAAAGCCTAACATACTCAGATAAGAGGCAAAACATCTTCTAAGACAAACTAAAGAGTCCAGTTGCGATCAGTTGAATGCCCTGAGATTAAAGCATAATGCCCCAATAGAACCAAGGCTATTAGATATCAGCATAACAAACAATTGTGATATTTTGATAATTGCATTTTGAGGTAAATAAAGCTGAATTAAGTACACTACTCAAGGTGTTGATCCACAAAGTGTTCCCCAATTATTCAAACACCCATTCCTAGCACCTTTTACATTTCAAACAATACGTCACAAATTCCCAGTACCTGAGAATCAATACCCGTACTCAACAGTACCGATATTCAATACTTTAGTGTGTGTTCATGTGGAAATAGATGTGTTTATTTTGTACCACTGGGCTGATTGATAATAATAGATGTGCTGCCCTGGGGTTATATTTTGTTTTCTTACACTTCCTCGTATAATTTACAAATATGCATTCATTTCAGTTTGTCCTCGGTGTGTTGTCCAAGACAGGAAGTGGTCTTTGCCATTAGATTGAATGTGCCAGTCTAGTCTCCTGTTTTGCCCTACAATATTTTGGTAACGGTACCAATATGTTTTGATACTTCTCACAAATAAATTAAACACATTTTTATTATACTAAATTGATTAAAGTCATATTTAACATACTGGATTTTTCTTACTGCACTCAACCATTTTAGAACACTGAAATAAAATATGGCATTAAAAAGTGTTTCATACTCTGAGAATATGAATAAATAGGAGACAATTACTGCTCTTTTTCAAACTTACAGTGCACTCCAAACAAACTTATAAAATTCTCTTGCATTAGTTTACGGGGCTAATACCGTATTTTCCGTACCAAAGGGCGCACCGGATTATAAAGCGCACTGCCGATGAGTGGGTCTAATCAGGTTTTTTTCCATACAAAAAGGCACACCGGATTATAGTGCACATTAAAGGGTCATATTATTATTTTTCTTCTAAATTGAAAACACTTCCTTGTGGTCTACATGACATGTAATTTTGGTTCTTTGGTCAAAATGTTGCATAGAATATGTTTTACAGACCATCTTCAAGTCTCTTTCTGACAGTCGCTTCACGATGCGCCGTTTTGTGGGCGGTCTTATTTACGTGGCTCACCTTCGACAGCGTCTCCTCCCCGTCATTTTTGTTGTAGTGGTGTAGCGTGCAAGGACAGGTGTGGAAGAAGTGTAAAAAGATGGAGCTAACTGTTTTAATGACATTCAGACCTTACTTAAATCAACAACGGAGCAGCATCTTCTCATCCGTGGCTCACGAGTGCAACAACGCTGGAAATGTGTCCCGTGAAAAAAAATCCAACAGGAACTCTCTAATAACTAAAGTTCCGTGGGTGAATTACCCAGTACACTGGTAGTTTTAAGCACTTCCATAGTGAGAAATAAGTTAGAACTTTACGCTACTTTATATTACAAATGGCAACAGCAGAGGGTGAATGAAAAAGAAGAAGCTTATCGACTACGGTATCGGTACGGACTAGTGGCGGATGTGCGCAAATTAAGAAGAAGCTTATTGACAATGGAATTGGCACGGACTAGTGGCGGACGTGCAAATTTTCAAAACTTATGCTTATCTGAAATACACATCAGAAGGTACTAAAAGGTAAGAAAAGTTGGTTTTGCATAACATTGTGAAACAAAACGCCAGATAATGTCCGCTAAAGGGTGCCATTTTGCGGTCCTTATACACACACCACACTTGTATCTCTGACTACGGTAGCCGTGATGGGCCGACAACCCATCAAGCGGTGCGGCTTCAAAGTCATACTAAAACATTTTGACAGATTTTTGAGTGCCGTGTGTAATGTTCTTTATTTTCAATGGAACATTTAAAGTTTTGGTGTTGTTTATTGGCGTCCTATTGCAGTCTACACGTATCTCGTGTGTGATTAGCATCTACTGGTCACACTTATTACACCATATACCAAATAAAATTGCTTCGAGGTCGGTAAGCACAACCAGTATTATTCCGTACATTAGGCGCAACGTGTTATAAGGCGCACTGTCGATTTTTGAGAAAATGAAAGGATTTTAAGTGCGCCTTGTAGTCCGAAAAATACGGTAATTGGCACTATCTAACCAGCTCAATGTAGCATTTACATATAAAAGTCTGTGAGCATAAAAGGGGAGCAAGTCGACAACATTTTAAACTGGTTGTGCAGATCTGGATGCTTGTCTTTCAGTGGTTTTGCCAATTTAGAAGTATTCCACTTTTGAGGTGATAATCTCTCAAGCCTCGCTTTGGTGTTTGTAGCTTCACATTTCTCGTTTGCTTTAAAGCTAGTACACCTCCATATTGTGTCGTGCACGGTCTTTATTCCTAAGTAAAGTCTGAAATAGCTTGCGTAGGCGACGCCGTCGTGCCCCCTTCCCCCTGCGTAGCCTCCCACAAGGCTTGCGTGCACCGCCAAAAAATCAGACGCAGAGTTGTGTTTCATCAGTTTTTACCAAAGACTATAAAAATGGGACCCGTTTCCCTCCGTGCTTGGCACTCAGCATCAAGGGTTGGAGTTGGGGGTTAAATCACCAAAAAGATTCCCGGGCGCGGCGCCGCTGCTGCCCACTGCTCCCCAAGGGGATGGGTTCAAATGTAGAGGACAAATTTCACCACATCTAGTGTGTGTGTGACAATCATTGGTACTTAAATCTTTTGCCAGGGAGGGTCCCTGAAATAGGCTAGCAGACGTTGTGCTTGAAATGCACAAATTATTGTATGGCATATATTCATTCTTGTGCACACACGTCTTTCTCACACACACACGCAACACTTCTCATTCTCCGTCAATCATCTTTTGAGCAGGGTGGATTTACCAACATTTGTGAACTCTGAACATGACCGTATCAGCATGTTGTTAACTTACAAGTTATTCAAGAGTTGTATTTACATGATAGCTCACTATTGTCCCATGTCCCAAACGGCCGAATTGCAAAGCAAAAAATAAGAGCGCCCTCTGCCGCGACTCGTTCAGAAGTTGCACAGTCTCTTTACAAAGGTATTTTCCTCTGGTTTATAAGTAAAATGTACATTTAAAGTAAAGCAATGATTCTGATTGATCAGTTCAAGTGTAGACAAAGATGTCCCTGTTGTGGCTGCCGTCACTCTTTACAAAAAGGAAATACAGTATCTAGTCAAAGACAGTTGCAGTTGCTTCTTCTAAGACACTGCCCTTTAGTGTTTTGGAAGAGAATTACAAGTCTGGCGCCAACCCTCACAGAAAAACTATGAATAGACTTAGACAAACTTTAATGATCCACAAGGGAAATTGTTCAACACAGTAGCTCAGTAATTCAAAGCAAACAAGACACTGTCATAGGGGACGCAAGCTACGTGACGCGAGAGTATACACAAGGCTTTACTCATTCTCACTCTCCTCGCTGCATTTTAACACGCTCCCTGGCTCGAAACTTGTACTCTTTATGCCGGCTCACTCACCATGCGTCTCAGCTCATTACCAGCAACTTCGCCAGGGCGCGAACATTATTTTTTTCCCCAAAGACAGTAGGTATACTACCTTTTCTTATTTGTTTGTACCACTGTTATTTGTGAGTGCTGGTATACCAAACAAGCCTACTGCATAGTGTTTGCCTCTAAATATTGTACTTATTACACACTTAACTGAACATGGCCCACCGCCAAGGCAAAATCATAGCCGCCACACCTTCAAAATAAGATTTTTTTTATGTGAAAACCAATCAAAGTAATATGATGTATTGTAGCCTGCAGAAGACACTCTATGTGTAACTTTTATTGCCACTCTTATGCTACAAACTGGTCCAATTCCAACAGGTTTTACACTTTCGTCTCCGTGCTTCCTCCGACACAAAACGACACAAAACGACACTGTCACTCTCTGCCAATTTGCTTTCAGGCACAGACGTGTGTTTGTTGCGATCGTGGGAAAATTACACATCAAATAAACTACACAAACATAAAAATTACCACAAGCAGGTCGTTACAGTATTAATAGATATGTAGCCTATTTGTACACTATTGACCAGTGATGCACTGAAAATTGGGCCACCAAAAACAGCGCTGCTGAAACCGGATGTTGTGACGTAGTCAGCATGTCTGCATTGTGGGCGTAACTTAATGTAACCAAGATATCCCCGCAATCTACAAAATGTGCCAATACTGAGAGGACAGTAGCGGCTTTAAAGGGGTAGAAGTCCAACTGGAGCAGAAGCGCGACGCAAGTGTGAGGTCATGCTCTCTGCAGCTAGCGTTTTTGTCAGGGACAGAAGTAGAGACTCTAAACACAAGTACATTCTATAATAACATCAGAAAAAGATGCTAGATGTCCTGAAAAAAGAAAAAGTCACTAAAAGTCTCTAGGCACTTCAAAATTCTCATCAAAGTAAATTGTACAATAAGCAGCAACAATTGAAAATAGAGCAAAACAATATAATATAAAAATGTATGCTAATACAAATCATTGACCCATTTGTTTTTAGATGTATGTGTACATTTTTTTAGCCTTTTTAAAAAGGAAATCATATCTATCCATCCATTTTCTACTGCTTGTCGCTCTCGAAGTTGCAGGAGTGCTGGAGCCTATCCCAGCTGCTTCGGGTGGAAGGCAGAGCACACCCTGGACAAAATTACCACCTCATTGTAGGGACAACACAGATAAATAACATTCACACGCGCGATATAAAATCTAATCCATTATTATTATTATTATTATTCACGATCACATTCATACACTAGGGCCTATTTAGTGTTGCCAATCAACCTATCCCCAGGTGCATGTCTTTGGAGGTGGGACGAAGCTGGACTACCCGTAGGGAACCCACACACAAACTCCACACAGATAGACCCAGTGCCCGGGGATCGAACACAGGGCCTCCTGATTATAAGGCACTAGCACTAACCCCTGTTCCACTGTGCTGCCTGAAATCATACCATCTTAGCAAATTATACGCTGTTATGGTAACCACACCCCCACCGCCACAGGTATTTTGGCAATCTAGCGGAAAACCTGACACTAGCATATTAAGTTCATTTTAGTTAATGTATATGGCATATAATATAATGGAAATTAGCATCCAGTTAGCACATTTTGAAAGTCAGAGCCTTACTTTTGGCATGCTTACTTTGTTGGCATGGAAAATTGCAACAATACTTAAAAGCGGTCCAATGCGAATACATCGTGTGCCTGCCAAGTGCTTGAGTCCGTGCAGAGTCTGCATCCGGTCGTGACGTCACGTTTAACTAATGTATTGAAATATGCTATGTTTTGATTTTTACATGAATCAGTTCTGGGAGTTCCGATGGAATCCGTTCCGTACCTATGAAGGTATCAAATTCCGTACCCTTTTCGATCTAACACATATGATATCATTCACGTTCTGTAAGGCTACATTCACACTGCAGCGTACGATGCCCAAATTCGTATTTTGTTAAATCCAACCTTTTTTATGTAGTCTTTATAAATATGCGACTTCTGTGAATGTCTAATGTGAACGGAATGTGTCCCTTAACTGACCCGCATGTCTTAATCCTGGCGCATTTGTGACAATTTCAAGGATTTTTGTTCAAACGGAGTCAATATTTACATAACCTAATTATTTGGTGTAGGAGATTGAGAAGGAAGATGATTTTGGCTCTCTCAGAGCCAGGAGTGGTCCCATGAAAGCTCTAAAACATTTTTTAACCTGTCTACTATTTTTTATTTTGGCGAAGAATTATGACGCTTATCACTTTTTGATGGCGTATAGGTCAGATGAATGAGACACGGTCGTCCAGACTGCAGTCACATCTGATATACATTAAATTTATATCCGCATACGAATGAGGGCTGAGTCTGATTTGTGCTTTTCACAAAATCAAATACATGTCAATCAATATGGGCAAACAAATCGGAATTGGCCTGCTGTGTGGACATAACCAGAGTGTGAGAGATTTTAAAGGCAAATCAAGGTTAGATTCTTACTGTTGATGATATGCTCTTCAGTCTAAAGTCCATCAGCAGATCTGTTAGTTTTTGTGTCACCTTCAGCACCATTTGTGCATCATTCTCATTCTTTATCTGGAAGGTCTCCTGAAAACACAAGTAATGTGGATCTTTATATTTCACCCTATTTCCTGAGTGTTGGGGGAATGTTCTCGATGCAATGAAGCGCCTACCAGGTAATCAAGCAGTGGATTAGAATCATGGCCTCTTTTTGGTTCCATGGGGAGTGCTCTGTCAAAGGGCTTCTCCACATGTATGTCCATTAAGCTGCCTGCCATGGAGGAGCCTTGGTACTTGTCAAACATTTTGCCAGGGTTAAAACGATCTTGTCCATTATTCAGCCTAAAATCACCTCCCGGTCCATCTGGATATTGTCTCGGGCTCATACCAGGGCCTGTGAACCCGCGATCAGGTGAAAAGCTTTCAAACTCTAATTGTTCAAAGTCATCAGTATATTCTTGATAAGGACCAAGGTCTGGAGGACACCTCTCGTCATTGAACATTGGATCTGGAAAACAATGGTTCAGTTAAATAAGCTACATACCATGGAACAGCCAAACAACTCACTAAAGAGGGGTTCATTTGTCCCCATTTCGGGTCCAAGTGGGGGTATTGCCTTTGGAACAGTAGTAGCTGAGAACAGAAAAAAAAGATGTAGCAAAATCAGTGAACCCAATACACCATATTTTAGATGGAAAGATTGTAGAATAACTTACGGAGTCCCTGGAATGCGGACACAGTGCAAGGCTCCTTCATGACCACCTGAAACATTCAGTCCAAACGTAAATGGTCCAACACCAATCCATAATAAAGATGAAATTACGAAAGGCATCCACCTTTAAAGTATATATGCAGTGATGTTGATAGGTATTTAAAATGTGTTTATATACTGTACATCTTAAAGTACCAGTTAGGGCTGAGCGATATATCAAATATACTCGATATATCAAATATACTCGATATATCGCGGGTTTGTCTCTGTGCGATATAGAAAATTACTATATCGTGATATTCGAGTATAGGTTCTCACGCAGTTGCTTTTAGCTGCGGGCATTAGACTACAGGCTCTTCTCACTTTCTTGTCTCTCCTTCTCACAGAGACATAAAACAAGTACACCTTCTTACATACGTCACATACTGTCGCACGTGCAACGTCATACACCCTCGCGGAGCAGAGAGGTAGCGGCAAGGTAACATTAGCTGTGGTGCTGGCGGAGAGGTAATAAGAGAGAAAGAAGGTGCGAATCTGGTAACAAATGAAGGAAGAATTAATTCCCAAGAAAATTGCACGGGGTCCATCGTCTGGCGGTGGTTTGGCTTCAAGCGGGAAGATGTTGAAGAAGTATGCGGCAAAAGCGTTGTTCCAAAAAGTAGCACCTACTGCTAATTTTTAGCATTGTTTGAAAAGTCACCCGCTAGAGAATGAAGAGTGCTTTAAACTCCGCATGTCAACATCTCCGTTCGGTGCCACACCCACAAAATGCCGAAGCAACCATTTCCAGATCAACACCGTATGAAAAAAATAGTCAACAACAGAAGGAGATAATGTCCGCAGGAACCTACCACATAGCAAAGGACATACACTTATTTGATTTCCTATTATGCAGCTAATTTTTATTTGACAGTTATTGAAATATCTTGTGTGACATCATGCACAAAAGTGCACTTTATTTGTTTTAAACTATTTTAGGTGCGTTCTGTACAAAAAGTGCTGTTAGTGTTGTTTTGATATGTCATCTTAGTGACATCATGCACAAAAGTGCACTAATAGCTTGTTTTAAAATGTCTCTGACAATCTTGCATGTTCTGTTTTGAATTTACATGAATGTTTGTGCAACTGCTTAATAACTGTTTAATAAATAGTTTTGGTAAATATACTTAGTTGTGGTTTCCCTCTCTGCATGAAAGTTTAAAATGAGCATATATTAATGCAGTATGAAGAAGAATATTTTAATGTAGACACATAGAATCATCATATTGCTGTGATTATATGCATCAAGTGTTCATTCAAGGCTAAGGCAAAATATCGAGATATATATCGTGTATCGTGACATGGCTTAAAAATATTGAGATATTAATAAAAGGCCACATCGCCCAGCCATAGTACCAGTAGAGCGGAAAAGCTAGTTGCCTCTATTGTGAAGCTATTATCATATATATTTGATGTATGAGACCGAAAGACTTCCAAAGTTTGAGTAAATAGATATGCTCAAAATAGTATCAATCTCGGGGAGATTTCTGAGCCATTTTGAGAAACAATGAGCTAGCCAGACATCATCATGTGACAGAGGTAGAAACCACAGATCCCTTCATCATCAACAAAAATGCAAATCATGCAGACTTTGTGAAAGCCAACAATGATTACTTTGGGAAAAATGATGATCCCTAAACCTGAATAAAAGGAGGATGAGCTACAGGTTTTATAAGCTCTGCTAAACAGACCCGGCTTTAGTAAACACCATGTAGCAGTGTTGCTAAGTGCTAAACAAGATATACAAACTACAAACATAACAAGACGATAGCTTACTCTGCAATGTCTGCTCTTACTTTGATGACGACTGATAGGCTGTCCATAACTTCCCGTTTATATGAAGAATACATCATGGCGAAGTGGGTAGAGTGGCCGTGCCAGCAATCGGAGTGTTGCTGGTTACTGGGGTTCAATCCCCACCTTCTACCATCCTAGTCACGTCCGTTGTGTCCTTGGGCAAGACACTTCACCCTTGCTCCTGATGGCTGCTGGTTAGCGCCTTGCATGGCAGCTCCCGCCATCAGTGTGTGAATGTGTGTGTGAATGGGTGAATGTGGAAATACTGTCAAAGCGCTTTGAGTACCTTGAAGGTAGAAAAGCGCTATACAAGTATAACCCATTTATCATTTATTTATTATGATGCACACGAAGGGTTAACAAGGAAAAGTCTCCCTGCAGACGCTGTCTTCGTTTGTGTATGTTTGTCTCCATCTCCGGGTATGAATTGAATGTCACAGATAAACAACTTGTAGATTTATGATTAAATCCTCCTAATATTGAGATGAGAGGCATGATTTCTTTATAACCTAGAACAGGGGTCGGCAACCCGCGGCTCCGGAGCCGCATGCGGCTCTTTGACCACTCTGATGCGGCTCAGCTGCATACTTGCCGACCCTCCCGGTTTTCCCAGTATACTTAACGACCCCCCCGATTTTCCCAGGAGACTGCCTCTCCTAGAAATCTCCCAGGGCAAATATTATCCTATTTTCACTCTAATTACTTAATCAAGGGCGTGCCCTAATGGCACTGCATTAATTGTCCTCTATAGCATTTACAAACAGCGTGCCAGCCCGGCCACATGTTATATGTTGCTTTTACTTGCACACGTAGGCGACAGCAAGGCATACTTGGCCAACAGCCACACAGCTTACACTGACGGTGGACGTATAAAACAACTTTAATAACACTGTTACGTTACAAATATGCGCCACACTGTGAACCCACACCAAAAAAGAATGACAAAAACATTTCTGGAGAACATCCGCATCGTAACACAACACAACAAATACCCAGAATCCCATGCAGCCCTAACTCTTCCGGTCTACATTATACACCCCCGCTACCACCAAACCCCCCCACACATCAACCCCCCGCCCCCTCTCCGTGTGTCGGTTGAGCGGAACAGTTAGGGCTGCATGGGATTCTGGGTATTTGTTGTGTTGTGTTTATGTTGCGTTACAGTGCAGATGTTCTCCAGAAATGTGTTTGTCATTCTTTTTTGGTGTGGGTTCAAAGTGTGGCGCATATTTGTAACGTAACAGTGTTAAAGTAGTTTTTGTACGACTACCGTCAGTGTAAGCTGTGTGGCTGTTGAACAAGTATGCCTTGCTGGCACTTACGTGAGCAAGCAAAAGCTGCATTCAACATGTGGCCAAGCAGGTACGCTGTTTGGGCAGGCTGTAGAGGGCGCTAAAAGCAGTGCCAGCACGTCCTGAAATTTGGGAGTCTCCCGGAAAATTGAGAGGGTTGGCAAGAAAGACGCTATCAAGCGCCATTCAATTAAAAGTCGCGGGCCGAACTAACATTAAATTTCCTTATTAAGATGCGTGCCGGTGCGTGTGTCAGAGACCCCTGGTTAACATAGCGCAAAGCAATTTAAGCTTTGTATGCTGTGTTTTTCATTTTAAATTTTTTTGTGGCTCCCATTGTTTTCTTTAGTTTGTGAAACTTTCTAAAATGGCTCTTTGAGTGGTAAAGGTTGCCGACCCCTGACCTAGAATAATGAGCCGAGACGTGATGATACCGGAGCAGCAGGACATCACGGCCAGCTCACAGTCAAAGAGCAGAGGGCTACTGAGCTGTGTTTTATCAATCCACCACTAAAAAAAATAGTCTGTCTGCATTAGCGCTTATATTAATAACATTGCTAATATTTGGTTGATATTCAGGTCATAGAGTATTGTTAGAGGGTTTTGGATGGTTATTTGGAGGGTTTTGTGGGTGGAATAGAGAGCCATCATTGACTATATAGTTGGCTGACTTTTTATGTATTTATTTATTTACGACCTAGAATGCATAAAAAAGAAAAACGTGTTCATGTCTAATATATTGATTGTGAAGAACAGACAGCACATTTCTCTCTAAATGTTGCATATTTCCAGTATGACTGATACGATACTATGGTCAGAGTGCAGAAGTGTTACTGCAGCAATGTCAATCTACAAAAATTACCGAAGACGTTTGGAGCGGAATATTCAAAATGGCTGACAGAATTTGTGGCATTTTGTGATGTTTAGACAGTATTTTTACATACCGGTACTTTGCGGATTGTAAATACAATTAGATACGGTTTATTAAATACAATGAAACAATTAAGCATATAAAGTCAACTTGTTTTTCCACTCAACTGGTACTTTAAGCTTTCTGATGTGACAATGTTTCGTTGGTTTGAATTCCTTCTCATACTTGCGTTTTAGATGTTCATTCGGTCTCCGTGTCAAGGGGGAAAAAGTTTAAATCCACTCCTTTTTTCGGCTAACTGCTCTTCGATGTTGTTTATCTTGTTTACCGTCCAACGGATTATTTCTTTCACCAAGGCATTGTTTGCTTTACTCATAATTCTCTCCGCGTTTTTCCTCCAAGTAGGGTTTTAGATGTATTTAAATGTATTATCAATAGGTCAAATGAACCTCTTCACTATATGGTATTTAATGCAGTAGTACGTGCGGTGTAGTTTGCTGAAATATATGATTTACAACAGTAAGGAAAGTTAGCGCTTTAAAGGCAACCGCATAAAGATTGCAAACAGCCCCTTGAACGGATATTAAGTTTTTTTGCAAAACAGTCACTGTGGCATGACATACAACATTCAAATGTAATGTCATTTTCGTAGCAACATAAATAGCACCAAAATAAATTACTAAAATTATAATGTAACTTTTTTTGCCTGTATTACCAAAAATTTAAATATCTACTATAAACTTGAGATATATTTTTAGACATCTGCCAACTAACAATTGAGGCGATAAATTTATTATTATAGCGAGTACCGTTGCATCCGTACCGTTTCCTGCTCCAGTATCTTGTAACGGACATTTCTGCCATGTTTGATCGAGGTAATATATGATAACAGCTGACATCTGTCATTTAGTTCATATATAAATAATTGTGTTTACTAGAGGTGCAACCTTACAGGAATCCCACACTACGGTCCATACCTGGTTTTAGGGCCACGGTTTTGCTTCTATTTGGTTCATTTTGTGGGGGTTAAAGGGAACAACTATTCTTCCTACCAGTTATTTTGTTTTTTTGCTCATCATCACAAACATTCTGCAGTAAACAAATTATCAGTGGTGTACTGAATACCATAAGACTTTTATTTCAAGTTGGCATTTACTAAACACTTTCAATTGGTAAATTATTATTTGTATTCTTAAATTTTTATACCCAACTACAGTAGCTTATATATCTACTAAAAATATGTTAAAGTTCGGTATGAATTTGAGGTACTGTAAAATATGTGTAAAAACCCATAAGTTTTATAATGATTTCAGGAACATAATGTTTTTTATCCACAAACCCAAAAATGATTTTAACAAAAATTGTCTGCAGAGTTGTTTAGTACATGTTAAATCAGAGGAGTTGAAACATTGCAGACACAAACAAAAGTCTAATAAAAAAATATTTAGATTTAAAAGTGCCTTTTTCTGATTTAATTAGTAAGTGTGTTCATTCTCACAGTTGTGACCAATATAGTATAGTTCAGTCACGTAGACACGCGCGTGCCTGCGAGTCCACATTCAGTACTGCGCACCACAATGTGAACTCAGGCAGTCAGTGAGAATGAAGTCTGTCACTAAAGTCGATGCGCCTTCTAAATGTTGTTTCAACGTCTATGTTAGTGTTAATCATATTTATTTATTTTATTCTTCTGCGCTGCACTTCCAGCTGTGTAACGGGGAAGAGAAGCACAACGAGACTGAACATTAATTACAACGTGACGAGCCTGCCATTCGCGACGGTGGAACGGGAGGTCGCGCACACACACGGACACACCTTTTGTCCTCCAAACATATTGCTGGGTATTGTGGCCTAGCAGCTCAACTTTTGTTTCATCTGACATCACATGGACAAAGATAAGACCTTCTGGAGGAAGGTTCTGTGGTCAGATGAAACAAAAATTGAGCTGTTTGGCCACAATACCCAGCAATATGTTTGGAGGAGAAAAGGTGAGGCCTTTAATCCCAGGAAAACCATTCCTACTGTCAAGCATGCGTCACTTCCTGTCAATGAGAAAGGACGCAAAGAAAAAAGCTCCGCTTCTGCTACCGGAGTTTTTGTTAAGTCTGAAGATTTTGACCACTGATTTGCGATCACAGCCACAGGAGAGTCACCTGGCATCTTCAATCTGATTTTGGTCAGTTGAGAGGCACTGATACGCTGAAATAAGGCGAGTGGAAAAGCCGTTAGCCTCAAGCCAAAGGCGCCTCCCGCAGTTCAAAGCGGTTGCCTAGCAACCAAAAGTTACGGCGAGTTTACAGCTGTTTTAAAGTGATCCCGACATCGCAGAGTGATATAAGTTGACAGGCTGACACCTCAAATTGATCTCTGAACGGCGCAAGGAACGAAATTGTTGAAAAAACAAGTTAAAAGTGCCGCAAGTCGCTAAAGAAGTAACTGCCCTTAAGACATAAGAGGCGCTGACGTCAGTGACTGCCGCAATGCCAAAAGTTAAAGGATTGACTGGAAAGACTGATTTGAAGCTGGGCACAGGACATGATGGGATTCAAGAAGGGATACTACAAAAAATACTCCAGGAATTTAAAGAAGAAATGATAGAAAAATTGGAAGAATTGATGGATGGATGGAAAGAGGATATGAAAGAAATGAAAGAAGAAATTAAAGAAATGAAAAAAGAGAACAACTCCAGGAATAAAGAAGCCACTGAAATGAGCAAACAAATGAAGATCCTTCAAGAAGACAACAACATGCTGAGGAACATCATAGATTAAATGGATCAGGATAAACGAATGAATGATATCATTGTGACAGGGCACCGAATTAAACCAAGATCCTATGCGAAAGCTGTGAATAATGAAGGTGAACCAGATGAAATGGATATGGTCTCAGCAGAACAGCAAGTGGTCAACTTTCTACAATCAAAAGAAATTGAAATTGACATTAATACCATCGAAACATGCATCCCACTGAACGGAAGAAACAACAACGCCACTCCAGTCGTGCTTGTGAAACTCGTAAACAGAAAATCTAAAATGGCATTGCTGAGACAGGGAAAGAAGCTGAAGGGAACAAATGTGTACATGAATGAGCATCTCACAAAACGTAATGCTGGAATCGCCAAGAAAGCATGCGACTTGAGAAGGCAGGGAAAAATCCAGGGAACTTGGAGCGCCAACTGTAAAATCTACATCAAGCTGAATGGAGGTCCAGAAGCAAGAGTAATTGTTGTCCATGACATCAGGGACCTGGACAATTTTTAAAGTTTACACAGCTACCACAACAACGATGATAATGGACTCTGAAAGAAAACAAGCACCTAAATTCAGCATCGGCACTACTATGTTCCAAGGGACGACTAAACAAGAGGACCTAGATTCAGGATTGCATTGACCTACACTTATAGAGATTATTGAAACAACATCAAAGTTTGTTGAACAAGAAAATATGGAACTAAAAAATTTCTGCAACAAAGATCACAAAAACCAGGATTTGGAAAATGATATAGATCCAGATACAAATTTTTTGTCCCAAATCAGTAATAGTTGTTTTTATTATACAGATGATCAATATAATAGCAACATTGAATGTGATAACAAATTGTCAATTATTCATTTTAATAGTAGAAGCTTGTATGCAAATTACAACAACATTAAGAACTTTTTGGAACACATCAACGAACCCTTCAAAGTGATTGCTGTCACAGAAACATGGATTGATGATAAAAAAGGAATAGATTTTGATCTGGAGGGATATGAACTAAACTACATCAACAGAACCAACAAAAATGGAGGAGGAGTAGCTGTGTACGTGATGAAGAACCTGAACTACAAAGTGGTAAAAAACATGTAATTTGCCATAGATAATCTCTTAGAATGTATAACCGTTGAAATATGTCAGGAAAAAAGCAAAAACATATTCATCAGTTGTATATATAGATCACCTAAGTCAAGTATAGAAACATTTGAAGAATGGATCAAGGCAACTTACATGGACAATGGTCAAAGAATAATGTTCTTATGTGGTGACTTTAATATTGACTTATTGAACCCCAACAAGCAAAAGTCTATTGATGACTTCATTGATACAATGTACAGCATCAGTCTATATCCTAAAATCACAAAGCCAAGCAGAATCACAGGACAATGTGCCACGCTTATTGATAATATTTTTACCAATGATTTTGATAATAACACTACAAGTGGTCTACTTATAAGCGACGTTAGTGATCATCTGCCAGTTTTTACAATATATGATGGAAACTACAAGAAGAACATGGAAGACAAAAGGACATTTCGAAGACTATGCACAGAGAAGAGGATGACTGCCTTCAAAATTGAACTACAAAAGCAAGATTGGGACAATGTGTATAATGAAAAATAGGTTGATGAAGCATATGAACATTTCTTAAACAAGTTCATAATACTTTATGACAAACATTGTCCATGGATACAACTCAGTAACAAGCAGAGAAAGAATAATCAACCATGGATGACAAAAGGATTAAAAAATGCTTGTAAGAAGAAGAATACACTATATAGAAAATTTATAGCACAAAGAACTATAGAGGCAGAAATTAAGTACAAAAAGTATAAAAACAAGTTAACAGACATACTACGATCATGTAGAAAAGAATATTACAGTGAATTATTGGACAGGAACAAAAATAATATGAGAGCAACATGGGGCATCCTCAATAGAAATCTCACGTAAAAAATATACAACATAAAGTTGCAAGAAACACGTCAATAATGAATAAAGCAAAACATGTTCTAGACCAAAAATCCCTTCATATTCTCTACTGCTCACTAGTGTTACCATATCTGAGCTACTGTGTAGATATATGGGGAAATAATTACAAAAGTACACTTCATTCATTAACGGTGTTACAAAAAAGATCAGTTAGAATAATACATAATGTTGGATATAGAGAACATACAAACCCTTTATTTATTGAATCAAAAATACTGAAATTCCACGACATAGTGAATTTGCAAACAGCTAAAATTATGCACAAAGCAAACTATAACCTGCTACCCAAGAATATACAACAATTCTTCTCAAAAAAAGAGGAGAAATATAATCTTAGAGAAAAACGTAATTTAAAACATTTGTTTGCACGTACAACACTTAAGACCTTCAGTATATCAGTATGTGGAATTAAATTATGGAATGGATTAAGCAAAGCAATCAAACAATGTACTAATATAATACACTTCAAGAAACTCTTCAAACTTAAAGTGTTTACAAAGTACAAAGAAGAAGAACCATGACAAACATTATCAATTTATTTCATCCATCCATTCATTCATTCTTAAAGTAATCTTACTTATCTCATCATATGAAATATGACTTACTTCACCAATTATTATTATTAAATTCTTACTATTATTTATTTATTTATTTTTATTGTGATTACTTATGGAGTTTATTGTGAAAAAATTGTGAACAGGAAGTGAACAAAAAGTTTTGCAACTGTTATGTAAAGAAAAGGGGTAGGATTAAATAAGCTCTGCTTCTTCCTACTCCTTTTCGAACATGTTGAAAAGAAACTGGAAATTGTGATGTATCATGTTGTATGCTTGCATGTTCGAAATAAACTCAAACTCAAGCATGGTGGTGCTAGTATTATGCTCTGAGCCTGTTTTGCTGCCAAAGGTACTGGTGCTTTACAGAGAGTAAATGGGACAATGAAAAAGGAGGATTACCTCCAAATTATGTGTGTGTGTATGTATGTATGTATGTATGTATGTATGTATGTATATACATATATATACATATATATATACATATATATACACATACATACATATATATATATATATATATATATATATATATATACATATATATATATATATATATATATATATATATATATATATACATATATATATATATATATATATATATATATATATATATATATATATATACATATATATATATATATATATATATATATATATATATATATATATATATATATATATATATTTCTGTCTTGCCACTGGTGAGGGCGGTCGCATCTCTCTCCGCTCCCTCCTTCCCTCCCTGCTTGCTCTCTTTGTTTTTGTCTTGTTTGAACTATTTTGAAGCCTCTTTTCTTGAGCTGTCCTCAAATCTAAACATCAAAATGAATTTGATCAACTGGACTCTCGACGCAATTGACACAGTCTTTTCGACAAGGAAAAGAGGCTCGGGGGAGCCTGGCTGCCCTGATGGAACCATTGCTGCGGGGTACGTGAGAGATTCCTGGAATACTTGGAGAATCATGTGCCTCTCAGTCCTTTCCATCGAGGACGTGGAAGACATCTACCTATTTGGAGCTGTGATCGCAGGGCATTTGCTGATTGGGCTGGGCATTGCTCTGGTGTATCGTCAAATTCGGAAGACGATGGCAGCCACTCAAGGGGCCAACAGGCTGTTCAACGCAATGGAAGGAATGGGTCGTGCTGTGGGATCACAGACTGGAGCGATTGCTGATTTGAATCGCAAGGTAGATTCGATCTTGATGATGTTACAGAAAGAATAAATTGGAATTGTCAGAGCCAGCATATAGAGCAGGAATGTCATTGTTTTGACTGCTCGAAGAAAAAAACAACATCTTAATCTACGATTTGACTCCCTCGAATGGCCTTGAGGAACAGGCTGTTTGAAAACACACCCCCGAGGACTCCTCAAAGATGGACGCTTTTGACCTTTCCCTTTTCTTCAAAAGCACCTGGGTCGGACTCTTGAACTCTTGAACTCTTGGGGCCGGCCTCGGCCCATAAAGACAATCCAACATCTCACCCAAGTTAATTGGGCATACATGCACGCACATACCCTTCCCCAATCAACGCCTTCACCAATGCTTTATTCCTCCGGGGTTGTGGGGGCTGAGCAGCGCTTAACAGCAGCTGCTGGCCTCCAAGGTCCTGTTGGATGACTTTGTTGCGAGTTTGTTGTGATTAAATGTACCTTGTTTATGTGTGCCATGCTATGTGAGGTTTTTTTCCTCGGACTCAGTCTGGACCATTCCTGAGGGTCCAGCCTCAGACTGATATTTTTTTTACTTCCACCCTCCCCCCAATGTCACCTTTTTCCCACCTTTTTGAGGAGCGCCTAAGTGAGGCTGATCCGTTGGCGGTCCCGTCTTGTCTCCCTGTAACGTATGTCTGCTCTTAGCGGGATTGTGCCGAAAATGTAATTTCAGTTCTTATGTGTCTTGTACATGTAAGAATGGACAATAAAGCTGATTGATTGATTGATATATATATATATATATATATATGCAGTCCAGGCCAAAAGTTTGGACACACCTTCTCTTCATTCATTGCGTTTTCTTTATTTTCATGACTATTTACAATGTAGATTGTCACTGAAGGCATCAAAACTATGAATGAACACATGTGGAGTTATGTACTTAACAAAAAAAGGTGAAATAACTGAAAACATGTTTTATATTCTACTTTCTTCAAAATAGCCACTCTGATTACTTTTTTACACACTCGTGGCTCTGCAACATCACTGTGTATGAATCTACTTTTTTTGAACCGATGATTAGTGACTCACCCTGAGTTGTCCCCTTCCCTCCATCCTCTCCACTTCCAATGTAATCTCTTTAATCCTCTTCCTCAAGACAGGATCTTTCATGGACTCCTCCTCCCCACTCACGATCTTATCAGGGTGCACCTTTTGCTGCACACAAAGAAAATTTATTTTTTCAATAACAGGCAAATATGAGAAGTAAATTCAGCGGATATCAATAACGATACTGATCACATGCATTGATTATACATTTATCGATTTGTCGTGCGTGCCATTGACAATATCACCACAATATTGGAAGTACTTCCTCGTTATTTTTTATTACCGGTACATACAATTGTTTGAGCAAAACAAAGTCAATAGTTCACAACATTTAACCAAACAAAAAAAATACTATAACTCTTTTAAATCCTTTTTGCCCACAAATCCCTCCTGTGTCTAAGAAAATTGGTCCCAAAATTTGTAAACAAAACAGACAAAAAAAGATTAAGAAAATAAAAATATATACCTAGTCAATTTGGGATCGATCATATACTGATATTATCCCTATTAACTATTTAAGGATCGATTGAGCCTCCTTGCGTCAGGGGACGGCGTGGCGAAGTTGGGAGAGTGGCCGTGCCAACAATCTGAGGGTTACTGGTTCAATCCCCACCTTCTATCATCCTTGTCACGTCCGTTGTGTCCTTGAGCAAGACACTTCACCCTTGCTCCTGATGGGCCTGGTTAGCGCCGTGCATGGCAGCTCCAGCCATCAGTGTGTGAATGTGTGAATTTGTGTGTGTGAATGGGTGAATGTGGAAATAGTGTCAAAGCGCTTTGAGTTCCTTAAAAAGGTAGAAAAGCGCTATACAAGTACAACCCATTTACCATTTACGCAAGGAGGCTCAATCAATCCTTGAATTTAAATTCAATTTAAATTAAACTTAAATTTAAAATCCTTAAATACAACCCAAAGTTGTACTTCTGGTTGCAACAATGTTGGCACATTACCAGTTAAGAGTTGGTATATTATCCTCTCTCTAGACAATAATCTACTTGTTTATTTCTGCTTATTTTCTGCTGTAATCTACACTTCTTAAACTTTACTAGCACTTATTTCTTCTCTTGTTCAAAGCTAGTTTAGCAGCTAGCTAGCTAGCATGCCTGCTCCTGCTTGCTCTCGGTGTTTAACATGTTTATCCTTGTCTTAATACTTGATAATGATACTTAATATACTAAGAAATGCAGTTTATTTGCCGTAATGGAAGTTATTATTATTAACTTGGGGAGTGTCTCCATACTGCATAGAGATACCCACTTAGGCACTAGCTTGTCAACTGGGGGACTCAAAATAAAACCATATCAGCCGGAGGGGATCAGCGTTTGTGATCGACATTAGAATGCATTGATCGGCGATTAATCAGACAATACTGATCGGCACATTCCTGGTCAAACATTAATTTTAAGTGTTAATCAGCTTTTTGTAGAAAAACTACCGTCTGATCACAACATGAATCATTTTAGGGTACCATGTATGCCTTGTCCTTTAATTAAAACAAAGTAAATAGTTAAGTACAGGGGTGTCAAACTCATTTTAGCTCAGGGGCGCATGGAGGAAAATCTATTTCCACGTGAGCCGGATTGGTAGAATCATAGCATGATAACTTAAAAATACAACTACGACAACTCCAGATTGTTTTCTTTGTTTTACTTTGGCCCAAAATATATCAAGCACATTCTGAAAACGCACAATTTAGAAAAAAATCCTCTTTTTAAAACACTTCGAGTTAGTGACAATTCTGAAGAAAAAAATGGTAAAGCTGCAAAAACAATATGAAGAACACAATTAACTTAAACTGTGTCTCAGTGTATCTACAAAACCATTAAACTGTGATTTACAATCACACCCTATCTGGGATTTAACTAAAAAATAAATAAAAACTATTCTAGGTATGAAATATCTCATTTGTCATTTTCATATATTAATCTTGTGCTAGCTCAACAAGAGATATAACCTATTCAAGAGGGTTGAGTTACGTCCTGCCTCGTAGACATAACAGTGTATTGATAAAAAATAAATAAAAGCTGTGCAATGCATGAACAATTTCAACAAACCAAACATTCGAACTAAGTGACAGTATTGCAGCAAATCACACACTGTTTACTTTCTTTAAAATTCCACAGAAGACATACATTTTTACAGAACTAGAACATGGTGCAATGTCTCATGCAGCATTTTAAGTGGGGTTAACAATTGTTTACTTTACTACTGAAACCTGGCATATTTTAACTTTAACAGGTGTATCAACATCAGGTGTCACATCTTGAGTGTCAGACAATTTCAGGATATTATTCAAGTGCTTGTGTGTGAGCCTTGAGCGTAGCTTTATTTTTATTATTTGTATTGTTCATTAGAGAAAACTTGCTCAAAAAGATATATTTCCTATGCACTTCAGTGAATAAATATTTTTTCTCAGAACACTGCGCCCACTTTTCTCTTTTTTGACAGAGACATTTTGGGGAAATGAGGGTGCCAAAACAATGTGTGCGAAGCAGGTTTTTACTTTGGGTCGAGGGGGAGGAGCCGCAGCCCTGCTTTACTGTGTACCTAACAGAATTGCTATTGCGACATCCAGTGGACACGTTGAGAACAGCAGTTTCTTTCATTTAAAAATGAAACTCATTTTTACACTGCGCAAACTCATCTCGAGGGCTGGATTACACATTTGCGGGCCTGATCCGGCCAGCGAATGACAGTAGGACATGTAATTTTTCAGTTAGAACCTGATGTCCTCTTGATTGCAGAACTGAAACCCGTCCTGTGCTGAGACAGTCTTTATTGTAGAAGTGAAACCTGCCCTGTGCTGACTGTAAGCAGGCATCTGCTCTAGGCAGGAACTACAACCACAAATGTTACAAAGCTCTGCAATCTGCACATTTATAGGTTGTATTCTATCACATGACTTCTGAACGGAAGTTAACGAAGTGGTGGGCCACCAAACCAGTATATATCTGATTACGCATGGGGTATAGATCTTTCCGGTAAAAGCAGATGCGAGCAAAAAATGCAAACTATGCTATGGAATAGAACCATATATGTTATAAAAAAGATTTGTCGAGTGATATAAAAAATGATCAGTTGGTCGCGTTGCCAGACATGTCGAACTATCTGGTACACCAGACGTCATTCTACACGACAAAACAGATGAAAACTTTAAAAAGCACGAAGGTGTACAACTTCTTTGCGTTTGGCTGTGTCAAGGAAATTGGTATCAAGACTTTCTCGGATAAATCATGCACTATTTTTGCTTGGGTAAAGTTGCATTTCATGATTTAACTTCACGTTTACAGCCATGTTTGTTGTGTTATTGTTGTTGCACGAGTTTACGAGTATGCGCATTTTCTCTGTCTTTATCAAAATATAACTATAGATCGCAACGTTGTGTATGTGCTGAAAGCTTCATTTATGACTGCTGCCTTGGTAAAAGCTTAACTGTTTTAGTTTTTGCTCACATTTGTTTTTATTGTTATTTTGACTTACCTTGCCTTAAAATAAATATTTGTTAACGGCCTTTTTTCCTGATTTGCCATGGAATTCCAATGCCTTAATGCCCGATTTTCAAAGTTTGAACATTTTCTTGCAGATGTTGAGATATTGAGCGTTTTATTGTCACCAAACAGTAAGTCAGCCATGGTAGAGGAAAGCACAACAAAGGGACTAATACCACTTCTGCAAAAGCTAAATGGTAAACTTTTTCAAGGTTTTTGGCTGTCACAATCGAACAAACAGAGAATAAACATCTGCAGTGTTACAGTATGCCTAAAGTTGTGACAAAAAAGGGAGCGCATCAAGAACAATTGTCTGAAGGAAAATGGCCAGAATTTAGATGGAACAATGTGGATAACATTACAATTTGCTCAGCTCGTTTTGCATATGGTATGTATTCATGTTGACTAAATTTTCACCCGCTTTCAGTGGATTGTTTGAAATAAAGGGAATGATGGCATTTTACTATACTCCTGTGAGTACACTAGTATTGGTCATTGCACAACAGGGAAACTGGCAATTAGCGCGAGTTCTCCCACATAATGGTCCTTTTCCAAGTCGATCAGTAGCCATGCGTACATGGACAACATTTATTTAATCTCATCATCATTCGGATCATGTGCAGAACCTAACAAACGGAAAAGTGTTATTGTTTATGCTGTGGCGCCATCTTTTGGACAAATTTGCTCACTGCAGGTGCTGAAGAAGCAGTAGACTTCTACTGTAAACAAACATGGATACGTGCATTTCTGCTTGTCCGACATTATCAGGGTATTAATTTATAATTTTTTCCTCATGTTGACTACTTTTGTTTTACCTCGCTTTTTGAAATGGAGCTGTTCTGTGCTTTTTATGTTGTGCTTATGCATGGGTTGTGGCACATCTTCATGTTATGACATTCTGTGTATGTGTATGAGGCTGTTAGCACTTGGAATATCTGTAAAGTCAGGAATAAAAGCTCGTTAAGACGACAACCGCATCCTTTCTTTTATTGTTACATCGACACATGACACTCCAGACCATACTTCAGTTTTTGCTAGTCTTGTTTTAAAGCAACAAACTCAACGGCATACATCTACATCTGTTCTTGTTGAATGGGGGCGAGACAGCAGCAAGACCATCGCTTCATTCCGAGATTATTCAATCCCGCTCTACCACTTAAGTATAGCTGACATCAAAAACATGCGCAGTAAGAATAATTTTAACCCGAATTTCGGAAGATGTGTTTTCATGCGCTACAATCTGAATGACTATCAGAATAAACCATTCGTCTCGATTAGAATGAAATTTTGATCCTAACGTGTGTGAGCAGGTCAGAATATTCCGAATGGCGTGTTTACATGTAACATTTTTAGGATTTTAATCCGATTAAATGCGTCTATGTGCACATAGCTAGTGTAATGCTCTGCATGTCTTTGTGGTGTTTCAGCATGATTTGACACAGACTTGTCTCAGATGTTCAACCTTTTCATTATTATTCCATTCACTTTAACCACAATATTTACACATGCTGCCCTCTGCAATGGCCCCACATCCGGATCCCGACACTTTATATGTTTCCATCCACTGGCTTCCATCAAGCCTTAACTTCAAAATCATTGAACTTGTACTCAACCATCTTACACAGATAACTAGGCTTTGCTAGTTAGCTGGTTTGCTAACTCATCAAAGATTAAACTAACTCAACTAAAATGTATGCTACTTGTTAAGCTAGCACATACTCTTCCATATTCTTTTTTGGAATGTTGCCTAACCTTCACAATCCTTATGAGAGACAAGAAAATATGTTTTGTTTTTTCTTGCTTTCTAATTTGTAAATTGGCATATTCTCGGTGGCTAGCTAACGGGAGCAATCCATTCTGCCTCTAAATATGCATCCAAAAACTGCCAACAATATTTAATTTATGTTCCATAGCCTCTATAATAACAAAGCTGTAACAACATTGGTACCGTAAAAGCAAACACTGAAGAACTGTTTTTCTAGCATCGTAACAAATAGCTAGTTATCAAAAGTTATTTGTTTAACAGCGTCCTAGCCTCTCTTTTTAATCGGAGTGTCAATGTGGAAGAAGTGTTCTAGCAAGTCCCCCTAAATATCTTACAGTGAATTCCCCAAAATAAACACCATCTCTTTGGGTTGAAGTGTTGATTTGTGGCCATTGTAAGTTGTTTTAGCTGCAAAAGTAAAAGACACACAACTCAACTGAATTACTCACCAAGTACCGTAAGTTGTGCTTCCAGCTTTTGACATGAGCAACCATATCTTGCAGCAAGCGGGACACCGAGCAAAGTTTGCACTGGTAATGTGGTGGGACAGTTTCACTGGGGCTGCGGTATTCCCACACATACTGGAGACCTGCAAACATGTCATTCATGTGTCATACAGGCATTTTGTCAAACACCAGTCAAAGTGTACACATAAGCAAAAACTTTTCTTACCAAGCATGGGCTCTACGATCTTGTTTAAGACTTTGCCGATAGAGGGCACGGTCTGCATAATGGCCCCCTTGGCATATACTGGCACAACAAAACAATGGTTAGTGTTAAAGGTTAGTGTAAAATATCAAAAGGAAGGAAATCGAGTGTTGTCATATTTCCAATCCACACAGTTTGCCATGAAAAAAACATTGACAACGCTTTGTGATGTAACATATCTATCAATACGCGATGTGTGTTGCATCTGAGACTGCAAAATCAGGTCATGTTATCAGTACTATTATCAATATTCCTTATACATATGTTGCTCCAAAACCTGTATGCGCCCTCACAGATGTGTAAGTCACCCATGCCTTGGGCACTAATCCACCCCCATACCATCACAGATGCTGGCTTTTGAATTTTGCGCCTAGAACAGTCCAGATGGTTCTTTTCCTCTTTGGTCCGTAAGACACAAAGTCCACAGTTTCCAAAAACTATTTGAAATGTGGACTCGTCAGACCATAGAACACTTTTCCACTTTGCATCAGTCCATCTTAGATGAGTTTCTTACTTAACGTTTCTGGGTGTTGTTGATAAATGGCTTTCGCTTTGCATAGTACAGTTTTAACTTGCACTTACAGATGTAGCGACAAATTGTAGTTACTGACAGTGGTTTTTTGAAGTGTTCCTGAGCCCATGTGGCGACATCCTTTACACACTGATGTCGGTTTTTGATGCAGGAGGGATCGAAGGTCACGGGCATTCAATGTCGGTTGGCCTTGCTGCTTACGTGCAGTAATTTCTCAAGATTCTCTGAACCTTTTGATGATATTATGGACCGTAGATGGTGAAATCCCAAAATTCCTTGCAATAGCTCATTGAGAAATGTTGTTCTTAAACTGTTCGACAATTTGCTCACACATTTGTTCACAAAGTGGTGACCCTCGCCCCATCCTGTGAATGACTGAGCATTTCATGGAAGCAGCTTTTATACCCAATCATGGCACCCACCTGTTCCCAATTAGCCTGTTCACCTGTGGGATGTTCCAAATAAGTGTTTGATGAACATTCCTCAACTTTGTCAGTCTTTTTTGCCACTTGTGCCAGCTTTTTTGAAACATGTTTCACGCAACAAATTCAAAATGAGCTAATATTTGCAAAAAATAACGTTTAACAGTTTGAACGTTGAGTATCTTGTCTATGCAAAGTATTCAATTCAATATAGGTTAAAAAGGATTTGCAAATCATTGTATTCTGTTTACGATTTACACAACGTGCCAACTTCACTGGTTTTGTACAACAAACTTAACAACAGAGAGAAAGAACAACAAAAGGAACTTTTCACTTGTAGCAACTTTTGTGGGGCATCTGCGTGCTGAAGAACGGTGCTCAGTGGAATGATCTTGCAGTGTTTTTACTCAGCCGTAGTCAATAAAATCTATCTATGCAGTTCATCTTTCCATCCATCTATCTTCTTCCGCTTATTCGAGGTCGGGTCGCGGGGGCAGCAGCCTAAGCAGAGAAGCCCAGAATACTCTCCCCCAGCCAATTCGTTCAGCTATTCCGGGGGGATCCTGAGGCGTTCCCAGGTCAGCCAGGAGACAGTCTTCCCAACGTGCCCTGCGTCTTCCCCGTGTCCTCCTACCGGTGAGACGTGCCCTAAACACATCCCCAGGGAGGCGTCCGTGTGGCATCCTGACCAAATGCCCAAACCACCTCATCTGGCTTTTCTAAATGTAGAGGAACAGCGGTTTTACTTCTAGCTCCTCCCGAATGACAGAGCGTGTCACCCTGTCTGTAAGGGAGAGCCCCGCCACCCAACGGAGGAAACGAATTCCGGCCGCTTGTACCCGTGATCTTGTCTTTTCGGTCATAACCCAAAGCTCATGACCATAGGTGAGGATGGGAACGTAGATCGACCGGTAAATTGAGAGCTATGCCTTCTGGCTAAGTTACTCCTTTACCACAACGGATCGATACAGTGTCCGCATTACTGCAGACGCCGCACCGATCTGCCTGTCGATTTCACGATCCACTCTTCCCTCACTAGTGAACCAGACTCTGAGGTACTTCAACTCCTCCACTTGGGGCAAGATCTCCTCCCCAACCCGGAGATAGCACTCCATCCTTTTCCAGGCGAGAACCATGGACTCGGACTTAGAGATGCTGATTCTCATCCCAGTCGTTTCACACCTGGCTGCGAATCGATCCAGTGAGAGCTGAAGATTCTGGCCAGATGAAGCTATCAAGACCACATCATCTGCAAAAAGCAGAGACCTAATCCTGAAGCCACCAAACCAAATCCCCTCAACACCCTGACTGTGCCAAGAAATGTTGTCCAAAATAGTTATGAACAGAATTAGTGACAAAGGGCAGCCCTGGCAAAGTCCAACCCTCACTGAAAACGGGTCCGACACACTGCCGGCAATGCGGACCAAGCTCTAACACCGATTATACGGGGATCGGACTACCACAATCAGACGATCCGATACCCCATACTATCGAGCACTCCCCACAGGACTTCCCGAGGGATACGGTAGAATGCCTTCTCAAAGTCCACAAAGCACATGTGGACCGGTTGGGTAAACTTCTATGCACCCTCAAGAACCCTGCCAAAAGTATAGAGTTGGTCCACAGTTCCATGACCAGGAAGAAAACCCCACTGCTCCTACTGAATCGAAAATTTGACTGTCAAGCGTAACCTCCTCTCCAGTACACCTGAATAGACCTTACCGGAAAAGCTGAGGAGATAGTTGGAACACACCCTTCAGTGACATGTTCCAAGTTCTTCCGGAGGTGGTATTTGAAACTCTCTGACAGGAGACTCTGCTAGACGTTCCCAGCAGACCGTCACAATACGTTTAGGCCCGCCAGGTCTGTCCGGCATCCTCTCCCACCATTGGAGCCAACTCACCACCAGGTGGTGATTGGTAGAAAGCTCCGCCCCTGTCTTCATCTGAGTGTCCAAAACATGAGACCGCAAATCCAATGACAACCACAAAGTCGATAATCAAACTGCAGCCGAGGGTGACCTGGTGCCAAGTGCACATGTGGACACCCTTATTTTTGAACATTGTATTTGTAATAGACAATCTGTGACGAGCACAGAAGTCCAATAACAAAACACCACTCTGGTTCAGATCCGGGCAGCCGTTCCTCCCAATTACACCTCTCCAGGTTTCACGGTTGTTGCCAATGTGAGCATTGAACAAGGGCATCACCAGAGGGAGAACTCTACAGTACTCCCTCAAGGGAATCCAAAAAGGGTGGGTACTCTGAGCTGCTGTTTGGTGCATAAGCACAAACAACAGGCAGGACCCGTCCCACGACGCAAAGGCAGAGGGAAGCTACTCTCTCGTCTACTGGTTTAAACTACAACGTACAGGCTCTGAGCCGAGGGGCAAGAGGAATTGCCACCCCAGTTCGTCGCCTCTCACGGCGTGCAACGCCAGAGTGAAAGAGAGTCCAGCCTCTCGAGAGGACTGGTCCCAGAGTCCTTGCTGCGCGTCGAAGTGAGTCTGACTATATCTAGCCGGAACTTCTCCATCTCGTGCACCAGCTCCGGCTCCTTCACCCCCAACAAGGTGACGTTCCACATCCCAAGAGCCAGCTTCTATAAAAGGGGATTGGACTGTCAAGGGCCCTGCCTTTGGCTGCTGCCAAGCTCACACTGCACCCGACCCCTATGCCCCCTCCTACGAGTGGGCATGACCTCAGCTGCTTACTACTCTGACTTTGTTGGACAAATGTGAAATAAAAGAGGCAGTACACGAATGGAGAATGTAATTATTACCCATTTACTTTGTCACCTGTTGCAAAAATAGTTAGGGACACTCTATTTGTGTAGTTATTAGCCTCAACCCGAGTGAACAGAATGCTGATGCTAACAAGCTAACACTAAAGCCAATGTGTTTGTGTTTTCAACGTGAGATAAACACTGACATTTATTCTTTATATATTGTTATTTACAACTTAAATGAAACACAAGGAACAGCCTAAACCTCATTGATTCATCATTAACTGGGAGGATGACTTTCTGACTGTTGGACATTGCGAACAAAAGCCTGACTTTTTATGAACAATTTGGTACACTTTATCTTTTAAACCATATAGTCTTGTATATTATTGCTTTATATTTAATTTACTTATTTATTAGTAAAAGAATCATGAACTAATATTGTTTATTTACATGGCATCAGTGTAGAAATATAGTAAACCACTCCCTTTTACTTCATCAGCCTGATTTGTATAAACTACCCTGAACTGTGAAATGCAGTGGAAACACAAACCACACACTTCTGCAGGAAACTATAGTTTCAGGAACTTGAGGTTCCAGGAACCGAAAGTTTACTTTTGGTGGAAAAGGGCCTATTGTGTCAACGCACAGCTCAGTAGAGATGTCACTGCATGATATGTAGCGCAATTAATGTTGCATTATCAGCACGACGTCAATGGAGCTCAGCTTAGGACGAAGTCTTTTTTTGGTAGCTTTGTTGGGCCTGTTCCTGTCTCTGGCCGTGCGGCCCAAGCAGACAATGGCGTGGAGCACTGTATGTATTGTATGTCAACGTAGGTGCAATCATATATGCGCAATATGTATTATTTATTGCTCATTATTAGTTTTTTCATTGTGTTTTACATATTTTCAATTGTTGCTGCTTGTTGTACAATGTACTTTTTATTAAAAACAACTAGCAACAAATCTAGCAACTTTTTCTGCTGTTAATATAAAATGTAATCCTGTTGAGAGACTACTTCTGTCCCTCCATGTCCCTGACAAAAGAGGCAAGCTGCAACAAGCATGACGTCACACTTGCTTGGTGCTGTTGCTCCAGTTGGACTTTCTCTTTAAAAGCCGCCGCCACTGTCCTCTTAATATTTGCTAACTTTGTAGATAGATGTCCGCAGGTTTATCTGGGATATAACAACATTATGTCCACTTCGCAGACTAGCTGACAACGCTCCAGACAAAAACGTGTGTTTTGTTTACGTTCGGTTTTGGCATCGCGGTTTTCGGTAATCAAAGTATTTTTTTGGTGTTCGAGTTTTCGGTACATCACTTGTCAATAGTGCAAAAATAATAAGCTATATATATATATATATATATATATCAATTGATGCTGTAATGACCAGCTAATGGTAATGTTTTATATTCGTGTGGCTTAGATTTGATGTCAGTTTTTCCCCATGTCCAGTCCGTGCCTGAAAGGTGATTGGCGGAGAATAAGCAAGAGTTGTTGTGTGTCTGGGGAAGCGCGGACTCGTGAGACAAAAGTGTTTGCACGGGAGGTAAAACCTGTTGGAATTGTGCCGTTTGTTATAAGATTGGTAATGTGTGTTCAACCATTCAAAAAAAGACTACAATTTAGCCTCCAACAAATACCAGGAGTTAGAAACTTTGCATTAGAAAATTTCCTTTTGTGCCATTTCTTACAACTGAATGAAATGCTAACACGGTAGATTCCAACGACTTATTTTGGGCTGGTAGTGGTTGTTTCAAAGTGATCGTTTTGCCACACAATATATCAATGCTAACGAGGGAAAATTCCATTTTAACGACTATATATGGCATTGACAAAAGAGCTGCTCTTTTGCATCTCAACAGTTGGGTTTTTTCACTACCATAGAGTTTGAAAGTGTGACAAAGTAAACGCAATGCATTGTGGGTCTTGCGGGCCTCCGAATAGCTTTTTTACACGGCTGAATGTTAGACTCCATGCTAAAGTGTTATTCTTTTCTTAAACAAGTTAAAAACATGGCGCAAACGCGCGGCATTATTAACTGCCACAAAAAGATTTGGTGGGCTTTTTCTCATTTCCAGCGTGAAAGCAAAGCCGAAGAATTCAGGTTAATGACCTAATAAAGACACTGCGAAAAGTCAGGATAGCAGCCGTGAGACAATCAAACATCACTGTTAACGGCATCACCTAGTGCATGTTGGTATGTTCAAGGCATTTTCAGACTGCCAAGGTTGAATCAAAGTATGTTTTATTCTGTTACACACGTAGCATTTAGTAGGCTGTTAGCATTTTCCAAGCTAGTTGTGGGCTACAAGCAATGTACATAATTTTGGAATAAATCATGTCAGTTTACTTTTAGTCATGGGTAAGCAAAAACATTTTTGAGTATTATTTTTGGAGAAGTAGCCCACTGATCAAAGTATTTAACAGTAATAATGGGCTTGATTTTTTTTCAGGGAAACCTGCTTATGAAATGAGGCATGAAAGCCATAGATTAATACCAATTTGAATGGAGGACAAAGACTTTGGTATAAAAACGGACTCTGTTGACAAGATACAGACAAGTTTGGCTTCGACAATGGGGGAAGCTTACTTAAAGGCCTACTGAAATGAAATGTTTTTATTTAAACGGGGATAGCAGATCCATTCTATGTGTCATACTTGATCATTTTGCGATATTGCCATATTTTTGCTGAAAGGATTTAGTAGAGAACATCGACGATAAAGTTCGCAACTTTTGGTCGCTGATAAAAAAAGCCTTGCCTGTACCGGAAGTAGCGTGACGTCGCAGGTTGAAAGGCTCCTCACATTTCCCCATTGTTTACACCAGCAACGAGAGCGATTCGGACCAAGAAAGCGTCAATTACCCCATTAATTTGAGCGAGGATGAAAGATTCGTGGATGAGGAACGTAAGAGTGAAGGACTAGAGTGCAGTGCAGGACGTATCTTTTTCCGCTCTGACCGTAACTTTAGCTCATTGGACTACACACTTTCTCCTTTTTCTATTGTGGATCACGGATTTGTATTTTAAACCACCTCGGATACTATATCCTCTTGAAAATGAGAGTCGAGAACGCGAAATGGACATTCACAGTGACTTTTATCTCCACGACAATACATCGGTGAAGCATTTTAGCTACGGAGCTAACGTGATAGCATCGTGCTTAAATGCAGATAGAAACAAAAGAAATAAGCCCCTGACTGGAAGGATAGACAGAAGATCAACAATACTACTATCAGAAGACACCGAACCAAACACTGGACCTGTAACTACACGGTTAATGCTGTGCCGCCTGTCGAAGCCTAGCAATGCTGTTGCTAACAACGCCATTGAAGCTAACTTAGCTACGGGACCACGTCAGAGCTATGATAAAAACATTAGCGCTCCACCTACGCCAGCCGTCATCTGCTCATCAACACCCGTGCTCACCTGCGTTCCAGCGATCGACGGCGCGACGAAGGACTTCACCCGATCATCGATGCGATCGGCGGCTAGCGTCGGATAGCGCGTCTGCTATCCAAGTCAAAGTCCTCCTGGTTGTGTTGCTGCAGCCAGCCGCTAATACACCGATCCCACCTACAGCTTTCTTCTCTGCAGTCTCCATTGTTCATTAAACAAATTGCAAAAGATTCACCAACACAGATGTCCAGACTACTGTGGAATTTTGCGATGAAAACAGAGCTGTTTGTATTGGGATATAATGTGTCCGAATACTTCCGTTTCAACCATCGACATCACGCGCAAACATCATCATACATAGACGTTTTCAACCGGAAGTTTCGCGGGAAATTTAAAATTGCACTTTATAAGTTAACCCGGCCGTATTGGCATGTGTTGCAATGTTAAGATTTCATCATTGATATATAAACTATCAGACTGCGTGGTCAGTAGTAGTGGGTTTCAGTAATAATTCCACCAATTTTATGTTTTGTTTTTTTTTAGGTAGCAAGCCTTTGGAATAGAGTACAATTTGTCTCGGTACAGTCCATTGATTTTTATATTTTGTACGATCTATTTTAGCCCTGTTTGTTGTTCCCTCACACATTACTGTCAACAAAATCTTTGGCCAACAAAAATGACTGCCGTGAACAGACAATGCATTGCGAAATCACACGTTTTTTCAAGTCCTATAAGGCGGCACTATTCTTTCCCAGGCAAACCCTCCTTGACTTTGAGGATAAATAGTTGGGGTTTTGGCACTAGCCTCTCGACTACATCTGACCAATTGAAATCTATGAGCATGAACTGATGAAGCCTACTTGGAGAGAAACTAAACAGTCCATTTGCGATCGATTGAATGACCTGGATGAATGAGAATGTCCATAAACACTTTAAAAGGTAATGGTATAATTCGCTTAATATTAAAGTGCGGCAGGCTTAAAATTAAACCCATTCCACTTTTTCCCCCCACATTAACCTTCATGAAAGATTTTTTTTAATGCCTTTGTTTCAGCAGGTTACACGCTGCTGCCACATGCTAAGACTATTCATACCTGCTATGCAAAATGCATACAGGTTGACAGGTCTTCCACATACTGGTAAAAAAATTACAATGTTTTAAATTAATTTCTGCAACAAAATGTACTGGTCTCTCTTGAACAAGAGCATTGAATGGCACTCAAAAGGCCTGATTTCTGAGAGCATATCAGAGTGGTAGACGAGCCACCACTCCATGAAAAGAAGCATGAACATCAAGGTCTCAAGCTTCAGTACTCTCAGCACAGGAAGCGGTACCATATATATTGGAGACTTACCTATGTCAGCAGTGGGCTGCAGTTGCTGCTTTGCCTGTCAGAGGAGGGAATAAGTCCACATGAAGAAAGAGACACATACAGGCATTAGTGACACCATGATAGCTAGCTGTGGACTGAACTCCTCGTTGATGCACACCACACCTTATGACCGTCATGCATCAGCAATGGCATGTCATGAATACAGGTGTACAGATTCTCATCAAGTGAGAATGTGCATTGGACAGAAGAGAGACATATACAGGCATTAGTGACAATATGGTAGCTAGTTTTGGACTGAACTCCTCGATGCACACCACACATCATGACCGTCATGCATCAGCAATGGCATGTCATGTCATGGATACAGGTCTACAAATTCTCATCAACTGAGAATGTGCATTGGGTAAAACGGCAGCAAATGCCTATTAAGGGTGCGCTCACACTTGTACTGGACCAAAAATGAAAAACATCAAAATAAAAAAGATACAGTTTGCCTTTGCTAGTGTATTGTAGTAGTAAATCAAGTAATGCTTTCACTTAAGCATCTGCATAAATGTATGCCCTGTTTGGATAGCATATGTCAGAATCAGAAGAGTTTTTATTGCTATTGTTTGAGAACGGGTTCACAAACTAGGAATTTTACTTTGCGCAATCGTGCAACATAAAACACATATAACACAGAATAGAATAACATGAGCTGTAACTGAGCTATCAGATCTTGTTATTGTTCATGTGCCTGATGGCCGAGGTGAAAAAACTATTCAGGTGGCGGGAGGTGTGGGTCTGGATGGACCGTAGTCTCCTGCCTGAGGGAAGATTAGTTTGTGTCCAGGGTGAGAAGAGTCAGCTGTGATCCGACCCACAGGCCTCCTGGTACTGGAGGAGAACAGGTCCTGGAGGGGTGGGAGTTTGCATCCAATAACCTTCTCAGCAGCACGTACGATGCGCTGCAGTTGATGCTTGTCCCGGACTGCGGCGCCGGGGAACCACACGGTGATGGAGGATGTGAGGATGGACTCGATGATGGCTGAGTAGAACTGCACCAGCATCTCGGTCGTCACTTTCAGTTTCTTCAGCTGCCGCAGGAAGTACATCCTCTGCTGGGCCTTCTTGATGAGGGAGCTGATGGTCGGCTCCCACTTGAGGTCCTGGGTGATGGTGGTGCCCAAGAAACGGATGGAGTCCACAATGGAAACGGGGTTGGGAAAGTCAATCAAGGTGAGGGGGATGGTGGGGCTTTGACTTTCCTGAAGTCCAAAATCATCTCCACTGTTTTCTGGGCGTTCAGCTCCAGGTTGTTGAGGCTGCACCAGGACGCCAGCCGGTCCACCTCTCTCCTGTAGGCGGACTCGTCGCCATCCGAGATAAGCCCGGTGAGGGTAGTGTCGTTCGCAAACTTGAGCAGCTATACCGACTGGTGACTGGAGGTGCAGCAGTTTGTATACAGGGAGAAGAGCCAGGGGGAAAGTACACAGCCCTGAGGAGTACCAGTGTTCATGGTTCGACTGTCCGAGACAATCTTCCCCAGCCGCACGTGCTGTCTTCTGTCCGTCAGGAAGTCATTGATCCAACTGCAGAGGGATGAACTGATAGAGCTTGTCTCGTAGCAGTCCAGGAAGGATGGTGTTGAAGGCAGAGCTGAAGTTCACAAATAGGGTCCTGGCATAGGTTCCTGGGGAGTCCAGATGCTCCAGGATGAAGTCGAGGGCCAGGATCACTGCATCATCAACAGAACTGTTGGCTCTGTAGGCGAACTGCAGTGGGTCCAGGAGGGGGCGGTGATGTCCTTGAGGTGGGGCAGGACCAAGCGCTCAAAGGACTTCATGACCACAGACGTCAGCGCCACCGGCCTGTAGTCATTAAGTCCTGTGATCCGTGCTTTCTTGGGGACAGGGACGTTGGTGGAGGTCTTGAAGCAGGATGGCACGCAGCATAGCTCCAGAGAGGTGTTAAAAATGTCAGTGAAGACAGGAGCCAGCTGATCCACGCAGTGTCTCAAGGTGGATGGGGGATACATCCATGTTGAAGTGTCTTTTATACTGTCAGGATGCTGCCTGTAGTCACGAGTAGTTATTAAGTCTGGGCCGATATTCGATAAGTCTATTAACCGACGACAAATTTAAATTAAGTCGCTAAGTTTGCCAGAGTTGCTAAATCGCCATGTGCATGCTTCAAAGGCATTTACGCTTTTAGTTGCTTTCAGAAGATGTGCGTGTTTGTGTCATAACAAAAAGAAAAGAAGATGAGTGTACTCTCTTTACTTATTTAAGTGTATTTGACTCTGTGTGGCCAGGCCAGCATCACAGTGCAACTAGTTAGCAGGTAGCAGCTAACATTGGCAAAATGATGACAACATCAAATGCCACTGCACCAGTGTGGTAATATTTCAACTTAAACCTTTGGAAGAAAATTAGTCTATCAACACAGAGGAGCCAGTTTTATGACTGAGCGAGAATACACAAACCTGCACGCCCACTTCAAACACAACCACCTGACAGTTCACACTCACGGAGATGTTCGGTGAACAAGCCAGGTGAGTGTTAACAAAACAGCACATTATAGTGTCCCGCTTACAGACATGCTGCCATTTAATACTGTTTAATACTAACACTTTTCAAAGTGCTGCAAACGTTTGACAGACATTTATCACGTTGTCGTGTCAGTGTTTCTCACTCGGAATCATTATCTGCCAGGCGTACGTTTTTTTGCATATGACCTGTTAATACATCTGCTTATACTGTAGTGTTTATATTGTTACTATGCACTTTTGATTTAAAAATGTCCCAACATGTTTGTCAGTTAAAAAATGTACAACTCGACCTCTACCTGCATGTTCCATATTGAAATACAACTTTGTCAATACTTTAGCCATTTTATTTATAGTTTTGGTTGTGTATATTTGAGACCCCCAACACCTCCTTAACATATTGTATTGCTTTTGGTTGTGATTTGTATTCAAGTGCAACATTTTTCCAACAGACAAAGTATATTTTATTGTTCTTATTTGTTTGTTTTATTCAACTTGAAGATTGAAAAGTTTCATTGCCATTACAATGTTAAAAAAATATACAAAAAATACATGTTTATTGCATTTGAAAAGATATGCTTGTATTATTATTAGGGCTGCAACTAACGATTAATTTGATAATCGATTAATCTGTCGATTATTACTTCGATTAATCGATTAATAATCGGATAAAAGAGACAAACTACACTTCTATCCTATCCAGTATTTTATTGAAGAAAAAAAACAGAATACTGGCACCATACTTAATTTGATTATTGTTTCTTAGCTGATTGTAAATGTTGCAGTTTATAAATAAAGGTTTATTAAAAAAAATTAAAAATTAATTTATAAAAAAAATCAAAAAAAAACTGCGCATGCGCATAGCAAATATCCAACGAATCGATGACTACCGTAAATTAATCGGCAACTATTTTAATAATCAATTTTAATCGATTAGTTGTTGCAGCCCTAATTATCATCATGTATAATTACATCAGTAGTTATTTTGCTCTCAAAAAAATAATGGCAATAATCATAATAAAAAATTATCTGTGATAATTTGTAAGTCAATATATCGTTAAGCAAAATTTGTTATCAGCCCAGGCCTAATAGTTACTTCTTCTCTACTGCAATTTTGATTGCTGCCCGGAAAGTATTATTTACGTCACTAACCATGATGTCATCACACATCCAACTGTGCATGAAAGTACACTGTCAACTCGCAACAATATCCCACTTGGTTGGGTTTTGTGTAAAAGGCACGCAATAATAAATTGTTACTGCTCTGATGCAGCTATTTTCAGGTATTGCCATGTGAAAGAGGGACTAGCTGCATAAAAAATGGCCTTTCAAATTTGTATTCCACTACAGCGGGATATGCAGGGGCAGTAGCGAGTCGACGTAACGTACGTTGTCTCGACACGAGTAAAATCCAAGTTTCAGAGACTAAGCTTGAAACAGGTATAATGTGCACCAGGAGAGCAGCGAAGTGTACCAAGCGTATACAAGAGTCAAAACGCATAAAAAGAGTGAATAATTGCTGGCAGGTCTGCAACCATGCAATTTACTGCATGGTTACACCAAGCCCTATAAAAGAGCATGGATAAATTGGTGGCCGACAAGGGAAACCTGCAGCAGCAATGTATAAGTCCTCCAAACACAGAAATTGACACAATACAAGTTAAGTTAAAGTTAAAGTACCAATGATTGTCACACACACACTAGGTGTGGCGAAATTTGTCCTCTGCATTTGACCCATCCCCTTGTTCACCCCCTGGGAGGTGAGGGGAGCAGTGGGCAGCAGCGGTGCCGCGCCCGGGAATCATTTTTGGTGATACAACAAATGCAACGAGGAAATTCTGCTTATTCAAAATACCGCAGTCACATAAAAAGATCGAAAACACCCGCTGCAAATATCAAAAAACGCACACCCATAAAAACAATTGCATGAGGGAGATGCTGCAAGTTTACCCAACAAAACAGTAGATTTTTCTTTACAATAATGTTAAGAATTTGGCTGTAACATTATACAACATCACAGAGCAACATACTTATGAAGCCAATGTTAGCTTTACAATGAGACTATGTGTTCTCATACACAAAGAAAGATGTACCTTCAATGAGCCTCTTAAAAAAGGAACTGCAATTTTTGGGGGGGATTTTGCCAATCGTTCACAATCTTTATAAGACATGACAACGGATGTATTAAAAAAAAAAGCATTTCCACTCATAAATAAACGTAAATAAAAGTCTGCTTACAACAGAGCCAATGAGAGGTCCTCTATTGTGCCCATAAAACCCAATAAATAACCATCCAAAACCCGCCAACAACATTCCATTTACATTTTGTGACTTTAATATTAATCAAATATAACAGATTTTGTTATTATAAGCTTTAACGCAGACAAAATATTTATGGCGGCGCCATGATCACAAGCTTGAGTGCCTATGTTGACATCATGTAAGCTGCCTCCTCGCTTCCTTGATGGCCAATTTAGACCCGGAAAGGACTAGAACGACACGGAAAGAGGCTTACCCCCCCTTTTGTTCGCGAGTCATTCGTCTATTCGTCGGACTACAACAAGATTCTATCAACTGGCATCCTAATGACAGCAGACACTGCTTAGTAAGTGATGTTTTATTATGGTTGTTGCCTCACGAAGTCTACAGTGAATCATAATCAGTGATGTAAAAAAGGTAAATGTGATGCAATTTTGAAATTACTGCGCCATGTATGCTTAAAATGAGCAAAATACGTAAATATTAAATATAAACGTGCCTTTTACTACATTACATATATACTTACAGCATGTATATACAACCTGAATGGAGTTGTTTAAATGTTTGTATAGGCTTTTATCGGCAAAATACAGCAACTTCCATAGGCTCCATTGTAAGCAGACTTTTAATCACATGTATTTATTATTTCAAATGCATAGCAAAAAGACAAACATGTGATCTTGTCTTATATAAGGATTGTGAATTATAAGCGAAATTCCCCCAAAAAGTGCAGTTCCCTAAAGTCAGACTATTTACTACTGGGCATTCTGATCATGTCTTTTATGACAGACATCCTTCAGGCACAAGTCTGCTGATAGCACAGTAAAATTCAGTTTTATTGTGAAATTGCTGCATTTCTCTCATGCAATTGTTTTTCATCTTTCTCTTATGTGATTACAGCATTATCAAGTTTAATTTGTTTTATGGTGTTAATGAATCATTTCTGTATTCGAAAATGTCCCTATCCGCTACCATGTGATACACTCACTGCATCACACATTTTATCAGAGAGCTGAGGATCAGAGAGCCACCACAGTGGGGCTAAACTCAATTTACCTCTTTAGTCACAAGGGTTGTAAAAAGTATCAATACTCAAAAAAGTATTGATACCACAACGTATGCAGACACAATATACTCAATTGCAATATATAGGATCAATACTATAACTCCAAGCAAACATTATGGGATCACATGACACAAAACTACAGAATAATTAAACTTCCTGGCTTTAAGAAACATTAAAAGAAATCAAGAATATTAATTGTGGTAGTCAGTAACCATTTTATTTTTATTTTATTTAAATGGTTGGCTGTGTTGGCCTGTAATTTGGTGGCGACTTGTCGAGGGTGTACCCTGCCTTTCACTCGAGTGCAGCTGAGATAGGCTCCAGAGCGCAATGCTGTTGGAGGAGAAAAATATTTGATGTTGCAGTTTCATTTTGAACATGCAGCTAGCGTCCTTCCGTCAGCTGCTGGGACTGAGTTACCATGCAGCAGGTGATGTGTCGAGAACGTTGCCACAACTTGTTTATAAAGTCTGTAGTTTGTTTACTGGGATGCTCACTTGTCCTTTAACTACTAACTTTGTTAGTGTTCCAATAACATCAATACTAGCCAACATTTTTTTGTCATTTCATCGAATTGAACGCTGGCTGAGTTGTCGGTGAGGCACAAAGATTGTGTCTTTGATGTGTGAGGTATCACTCCTCTTTATTTTTGTTGGCCAAACTGTTGCACTGAAGTACATGGTTGTTGTTGAAGAACAAAGCTTGTTTATTTGACTATCTTCATTAGACAAACTGCTTTGTGTTTTTTATTGATATCAAAAAGTAAACACTATGTTTTTTACATTAGTTGTGTTTTTTGCCATTCCATACAGCAATTACTTTAATAACCATTCATGTGACATAGCATTTTGTTAATGTTTTATGGTGTGTAATTAATTCCTATACGAACGATTTCTGCTCAAACTCTCAATGGATTTATACAGCATATACATGTACACACATTAGTACAGGGGTCACCAACGCGGTGCCCGCGGGCACCAGGTAGCCCGTAAGGACCAGGGGCCGTACTTATCAAGCTTCTTAGAGTGCCATTTTATACTTAAGTCCTGAGAATTTGCGATATTTAGTCCTACTCTCAAACTTAAGAATAAAAGCTTTTTAGCAACGTTCTTAAGTCTAAGAATCACTCCTACTCTCCACGATATTTAAGAGACCTTCAGAGGTGTCTTAAGTGGTTAGGAGTTGCCAGCAGGGGATGGCACTGAGGCGAGAGACACGTGCGCGAACGTTCAGGGAACGGAACAATGTTTTGTTTTTTTTGATGACGAGCAGCTGATCAAACGGTATCGTTTAGACAGAGCGGATATTATTTTTGTCACAGATTTAATACTTTTCGATTCCTTGTTGATTTCTGCATGTGTCTGCAGTGGGCTAGTATATATAGAGCCACCCACACCAGTTTCAAATTAGTTGCCTAATTAATGAATTGGAAAGAAAATGTTATGACAGTAGCGTATGTGTGTGGCCGTGAGGTGAGTGACGTCAGTGAGTGTGTGGGCGATAGAAGAGAGGGATCGGTAGCGTGAGTGCCGGCGGGGACTAGTTTGTTTTGTATTATTTTGTAGTTTATTGTCAAAATATACACTCCCATTGTCCACTTAAATATTTCCAAGATATTTCTTTATTCTTAGACAACGGATTCCCTTCCGTGATTGGTCATTTCTATGGACACAGAAATGACGTCACCTAAAATTCCGTTTATGGCACATAGTAATGTCGTAATTCAGCTCTGAGTGTGACACTTAAGATTCAGTCCTACACTTCGCTGAAAGTGTGAGTAATACGCTTGATAACTAACTTTTAAGTGCAGCTTTCAGCGAAGAATTTATTTACTCTTAAGTCAACTCTTAGCAGACTTCTTAGGAGTAATTCTAAGAAGCTTGATAAGTACGGCCCCAGATGAGTAGCCTGCTGGCCTGTTCTAAAAATAGCTCAAATAGCAGCACTTACCAGTGAGCTGCCTCTATTTTTTTAATTTTTTTTATTTACTAGCAAGCTGGTTTCGCTTTGCTCAACATTTCTAATTCTAAGAGAGACAAAACTCAAATAGAATTTGAAAATCCAACAAAATATTTTAAAGACTTGGTCTTCACTAACTGACAAAGAAACAGATAACAGATTTGGTGTCCAGTTCAAAGTGTGACATGATTTATTTAAAAATTTGAGAGTTGACTTTTGTATTTTACATGAGTTATTATTTGTACAAACATGGTGCAAAGTAATTCATGATTTGTTAAAAAATGTTAGTGGCTAGCTAGTTAAAATGGGATATTGTGATTTCACAAGACTGTCTTAGAAGTGATCATTTGAAAATGTTCAAATTTGAAAAATGTGCACTCAGAGAAAATATAAAAATAAAGTGTTGCATATTGATATTTATCTGTTTCTATATATATTTATTGTGAGAAATCATTAGGATGATCAGTGTTTCCACAAAGATAAATATCATTAATTATTAATAATAACATAGAGTTAAAGGTAAATTGAGCAAATTGGCTATTTCTGGCAATTTATTTAAGTGTGTATCAAACTGGTAGCCCTTCGCATTAATCAGTACCCAAGAAGTAGCTCTTGGTTTCAAAAAGGTTGGTGACCCCTGCATTAGTAAGTACATAACTTAAAAAATACATCTATGAAAATGTAAACATAGAGATAAAGGTATCATGTAATAAAACATCTGACACGCTGAAACTGTTAATGAACAAAAACAAATATTTGTCTTTATATATAGATCTAGAATCTAGATCATTTTTATTAGATATTACAAATTACATGATGGCATTGTGTTCACACCCCAACATTGTTTTACAAAACAATGATTAATCATGATTAATAATCGAGATTTCAATATTGATAAAAATAATCTTAATTATTATTTTGCCCATAATCGTGCAGTCCTTTGTGTAAGACTTGACCTCATATATGAACACCATTTTTATCTATATCGACAAAAAGTGCAGTTATGTCTTATGTCCATAAGGTGCCATCTTGTGAATTTTTCACATGTATTTTTATTTATCTATAGTATTATTTTGTTTCTGCCATATTACTTTGTTTAAAATGCTTGTGTTGCTTTCATATGCACATTCAACTTTCTACTTAAGGTACATATATACATTTTGAATTTATTTGTGTTTAAAAAAAATAAAACTTTGTTAAAGGATTTTTGTACAAGTAGTTTTGGATTTTTTTATAGCACATTTAAAATGACCGCGATAACCGTGATAATTTTGGTCACAATAACCCTGATAAGAAATGTTCATACCATGACATCCCTATAATGGACAATTGTAACGTAATTGTTTTGTCGAAAAAATATATAAAAACACCCCGACAATACTTTTTTTCTTACATTTTCAACTGTTAAGACATCACATAATTAACGTTAATTGGTATAAACAACCTGGGCGCAGCCATTTCAGAAGCATGTGTCTAAGGTTAACAGACAACGAGAACAGCCGAGTTGTTCCGAGATTTTTCGAGAGATACACTAGTTGCATCAGGGTCTGGACGGACGTCAGGTGTTTAAGGCTGCAGCTAACGATTATTTTTCTATCGATTAATCTATAGATTATTATTTTTTCGATTAATCAGTTAATCTATAGATTATTTTTTTCGATTAATCTATACATTATTTTTCCTTTTACCGATTATTTTTTTATTCAAAATGAAGATGAAAAAATAAATGTAGGCCAGTTTTTTCAAAAGGCATGGCTTTTATTTACAAAAAAAAAGAAGTATGGCCACTCATTCAACATTGACAACAACATGACTAAATATTCTGTAACAATGTAAACATTTAAAACTTTTAACATTTAAAAAAATTAAAAGTAGCTTATTTGCTTTTTAATGTGCAAATATAAAAGTCAACATCCAGTGCAAATCGTAATATTCTGCAATAGTATAAGCATTTCAAAAGTAAAAGTATTGCTTATTTTGCTTTAACATGTGCAAAAATAAAGATAAACATCCATTAAAAAAAAGTGCAAAACGAAATATTCTGTAACAACAGTGTAAACATTTCACCAAAAGTGAAAGTATTGCTTATTTGCTAAAATGTGCAAAAATAAAGATAAACATCCAATACAAAAAAGTGCCAATCTAAATATTCTGGAGCACTGTAAACATTAAGTATTGCTTTTAAAATGTGCAAAATAAACATCCAGTCCAACACAGTACAAAATAACCAATTCTACTCATTCCAGTGAGTGTCTAACAGTTGTAATGAAGAAAGGTTAGCATGTCTACATGCTCTGGTTCTTTTCATGTTTACAATATTCCCAGCAGCTGAAAATAGGCGCTCAGAAGGGGTCGATGTGGCTGGAACTGAGAAGTAATTAGCCTTCACCTCAAGCCAGGACTGCGAGTGAGCTGAGCTGCAGTTGAAGTTTCTAGAAGGTCAACGGGCTCATAGTGATGTTACTAGTAGTTGACTGGGAGGTGTATATTATCATTTGGGGAGAGCCCGCTGCCTGATGCTCACCTGCTAAACACCTATCTGCTCGACGCTGAAGCGATGATTACATGCGCTCTGAATACGCACTGCTGATTGGCTGATAATGCTGTGTGTGTACCAATCAGATGGTTGTGTGGGTGGGACAATGCTGCGTGCTGAGACAGAGGCAGTAGGAGCAAAGCAGCTTGTTAAGACTTTAGCTTTAGCTTAGAAACTCGTTCGGTACACCCCCGTACCGAACCGAAAGCCCCGTACCGAAACGGTTCAATACAAAACACGTACCGTTACACCCCTAGCAGATACAAATGACACATTCATGTTTTTGTGTAATGATGACAACGTATATTCGCGCGGACGATTGAATAGTTGATGGTTGATGGTTTTCTTTTCAAATGTTCGTTCATAGCCGTTGTGCTGCTATGATATGCTATTTCCGCTCGACACAGTGTGCATACAACAACATTATTAGGCCGTTTATTGAAATACTCCCACACTTTTGACGACTTTTGGCGTGATTTTTCCCCCTCACTCGCACCGCTCGCATCGTCTGCTTTGATCGTCTGCTTTGCGCTTCGCCATGACGGTAGTGTGACGTAAATATGCGACGCGTCGACGCACAAAAACGGCGTCGACGTATTTACGTAACCGATGACGTCGACTACGTCGACGCGTCGTTTCAGCCTTACAGGTGTTCCGTGAATTTAGGTCAGGCAGCTCTCAAAATGGCGAGTAAGGAACGTATATAAAAAAAAAGAAAACGAACAATTACAAGTTGTTGTGAAAAACATTTGCCAATTTATCGTCTTGATTTTGTTTAGTGTTTGTTAAAGGGAAACTTCGGTTTTTTTCAACCTGGGCCCTGTTTTCATAATTTTTTCTGTATATGTGAGTGCTGGATAAAACATGTTTTGAGGTCGCGCCAGTATTGAGCAGGGCAGGCAGCCTCCAGCCCAGCTAACGCTCGTACACAGGGCAACTGGCTCTCGTCAAAATTCGGCCTATAAACATGCATTTTTTTCACACTGACAGGCTCAGATAGTTACAATGAGTGTCCGACAACATACTAGAAAGGAGAAATTAACGTATGTCTCTACCTTTAGCTGGAGATCGCTGTGTGTTGTGAGCTGTGTCCAAATCTCACCACGCTACAAATCTCGTTCCGAAATCTCGCGATAACTCGCGACAAAACACCGGTGGAAAAACAGTTACCTGACTGAGGTGAAGAGAGATGACTGAAGTGATTTTCTGTTGGATTACCGAAGACTGTTATTTTAGTTTTATAGTGGAGGCAGAAAATCACTTCAGTCATCTCTCTTCACCTCAGTCAGGTAACTGTTTTTCCACCGGTGTTTTGTCGCGAGTTATCGCGAGATTTCGGAACGAGATTTGTAGCGTGGTGAGATTTGGACACAGCTCACAACACACAGCGATCTCCAGCTAAAGGTAGAGACATACGTTAATTTCTCCTTTCTAGTATGTTGTCGGACACTCATTGTAACTATCTGAGCCTGTCAGTGTGAAAAAAATGCATGTTTATAGGCCGAATTTTGACGAGAGCCAGTTGCCCTGTGTACGAGCGTTAGCTGGGCTGGAGGCTGCCTGCCCTGCTCAATACTGGCGCGACCTCAAAACATGTTTTATCCAGCACTCACATATACAGAAAAAATTATGAAAACAGGGCCCAGGTTGAAAAAAACCGAAGTTTCCCTTTAAAGCCAGAAAGTAGCCATTTGAAATTACTATAGTTTTGTGTCATGTCAGTAATGTTTCTTTCTACAAAATTAAACAGAACGAACATCCTTCAAGTCTTCTGATTCCATAATTTGTAGTGCATTAAATTTGGCAAAGCATCTTAAAGATCGTAACCCTGGCCTCTACACAGCATGCGTGAATTCACAGCTGGCTGGATATTCAGAGTGGTTACTCAGCGCGTCTCACGTTTGATTGCGCAGTCTGAGTAGCGACCGGACTGCTGTTTTTAAATTCAAATGAATCACCACTATACTATAAACTATACTATAGGTGGCTTCAAAGATGGCTGCTCTAAATATCATAAGATCATATAATATTCATTATCAGCACTTCTGGTTAGCTTTTGTCACACTAAATCAGCCATATTGTACTACATACTACATTTATTACATGTGGTATATACATTCTACATCACTAGCAACAGCGTCTGTCTCCCCTCTTTATCCACCGCGTTTAAAAGGTAGCAGAAAGCGTGCATATATTCCAATCAGTTGTATATATTCAGACAAGGCTAAGCCTTTGGATGTGGCCATCTTGGTTTCAGACCTCGTAACTGGAAAGTTCACAACTATGCTGTGACATCATTCCCAGCTCAGACTTCCAATTCTGCGGTAATTGGAACGCACCATTAGTAGTAGTTAGGGCTGAGCGATATATCGAGTTTGTAAGATGTGTGGATATATTTTTAAACAAGATATGAATTAGGAAAATATCGTAATATCGATATAATTAATTTCACGTTAAAATGACCAAACGCCGCTTATTTGTTGTGTTCCTTGTTGTCCCCTGCTCCCCACTCCCACTCATGGGCTACTAAACCCCTTCGCTTCCTCCTTCCAAGACGTGCTTGCACATATAAGAACATCCATGATTGGTTGGTTGTTTACTATGATGAGTCACGATTGGTTGAGATTAGGCCAATCAGAGGCAAGATAGGGCGGGTCATCGAACCAGGAAGGGAAATCACAACAGGCATCCAATGACGACGAGTCTTAGGAGAGAAGAGCGATTTATATATTATAAAACTAGTGGAAGATGGCAGAGGGATTCTCTTTAGATTTTTCTTTTAGCTATGTAGACGACATCCAGGAAACCCACAATGCGTCTATTTGGCCACATTTGGACAAATGTATGCGTCTGGATAAAACATTCATTTGAGTGGTTTACCATGTAAGCCCAAATCCAAACTGTTCCCGAGTTGCCAATTTCGCACAAGAGAAATGCTGCAAAAAATGTATTGTTTGCACAGCTATGTTATTTATTTTACGCAGAAATAATATTTTTCTATTTTATTTGTGTAATGTAATTCTGTGTTACTTAAACAGTTTATTTTCTGTGCTGTTAATACCCATCTTGATTAACTGGGTTAATAAAAGTGCCACTGACTGCTTACAGTACAGTTGTCATTCACTTCAATTTCAGTGAATCTCGCTCAAAAATGAACATCTTTATATATACTTTCACCGGAAAATATATTGAGATATATATCGAATATCGAGTTTAAGTAAAAATATATCGAGATATACTTTTCCGTCCATATCGACCTGCCCCAATGGTAGTTATAATAATCCATAACTTTCTTATTATCTATCACTGCAATTTTACCATTACTGGAATCTGCTTTCCAAGACCTGTCTGATAATACTGGTAAAAGGTCTGTATTTATATAGCACTTTACCATTCCTTGAATGATACCCAAAGCGCTTCACATTCACACAGATTCACACTGATGGCAGAAGTTGCCTTGCAAGGCACTAACGACGACCCAGTAAGGGTGAAGTGTCTTGCCCAAAGACACAACGGCTGTTACTAGGATGGCGGAAGCTGGAATCGAACCTGGAACCCTCAAGTTGCCAACCTGACTCTCGCCAGATTCTTGTAGTTCGCTGAGCTCCACATAAGGATCTGGGACTTCTCCATAGGAGACGTATTTAAGAAGCCGAGGCCTTGTAAAAAAAAAATCATTGTATGTGATTGGATAAACCACTTGTCTGTTATCTTGAATGACGTGCTACTTCAACCACTCACATTGAAATCAACCTGTGACGCTGATGAGAGCGAAGCTGGGAAATCCAAAACAGAACAGCCGACATATTGGATAACGACAGAGCGAAAAGTTCTCGATTCATCTTTTAAATAATTAATATTCGATAGATTCGACAAAACAGTTGCAATAGCAGAATCAATGTCAGCACACGACTCCTCGCTCCGTGCCGCCATTGTTGTTTGAATCAAACAGTCGCTTCGGCGCTACTTCACATCTATGAAATCCCGCCGGCGATACTGATTGGTTCATTATTTTTTGCTATATTGAAGGAGTTTGCATTTCCCTGAGCCCAGATCCTTGTGTGGAGGAGCTCAGCGAACTACAAGGATCTGGCGAGAGTCCAGTTACCATGAATTGATTAACGTGGACCCCGACTTAAACAAGTTGAAAAACGTATTCGGGTGTTACCATTTAGTGGTCAATTGTACGGAATATGTACTGTACTGTGCAATCTACTAATACAAGTCTCAATCAATCAGCAAGTTGGTGGCACAGCCGCACTAACACCTGAGCCACGCCGCATCATGTAAATCCTTTAATCTTTGACATTTTACACACCTACCTACTTTACGATTAATCACTACAGGGTAGATCATGTCAAACTAGGTATCGAATATTGTCCTGAATATCGGTATTGTGTTGAAAATTTTAGTATTTGGACTAAACTATTTCTGACAAATACATTGTAGTTGTATTCTTTGCAAGATAGATTGCCACATTGTGTGATACGTGCGATACCTACCTTGGGTTGTTTGCCCCTGTTCTTCCAAAACTGTCCTTTGTTTCGTCTGATGTTCATGGCTTGACGACTCGAATAAGAATCCATTTTCTTGTCCTTTTTACTGCTTAAAAACATTCAAATGAAAGATACAGAATACTCGTTAAATTACATTCCAGTAACGTATGTAGGAAATCTTCCATTAGTGTAAGTCGCTGTACGAGTGCAGGCTTGATTTGGGGCCTAGTCCAGCCATCTTGGAAAAACGCATTCATGTTGCTGATAAAACTACGCCAGTAACTTTATATGATTTCGACTGCAAACCCGATATCATATATTCAAATATGATAGTTCTGCAATATTTACCTTGGGTGAGTAAGTACGCATCAATATATCCCAAAACCTCCGGCAGCCGATAAGGTCGAATCAATATGTGGTAGAGGTCCAGATCTCTGGGTATGGAACCCTGAAATATGCCTGTTTCAAATTATTATTAAAAAAAAATTAAATGGTTGTTATGACATGGCAAAACTACCATGGCAAAACTAGTATGACAAAAATAATCAAAATTGTATTTTTCAGAAAGTTTTAATTAAAAAAAAAGACAACATTCATTTGTCCAGGGCATTTACAAAGACGACTCAGTGGGTTGTTGCCATTGTACACCGGGACACACCGTTGTAAACATTGCTGAAAGAGGGTTGCAAAATGTATGAAATTCGCGAATATTTTTCTCAAATGTAGCAGCACTTGTTGTACACACGTCACGTTTTTTCCTGCATTAAAACATTGTTGTGCCTATTGCCTTGGCGTGGGAAAACTATGAATTTCGTCCATTAGGGTTTTATTCTGTAAGCCCCGCCCGTTGTTTCTAAAAGGGAGGCGTGGGTTATTTTAACATGCGCACGTTTTTCAGAACCGACAGCAGCACATGAGACTGGACAAAAACTACTTATATGGTAAATATAGCATACATTGAGCATTTTTAGCCATATATATTACATCGACGAGATTGTGCTGCAGTTTAAATTGTGTGGCTGAGACCTTAGATTGACGTAAGTTACTTTAAACCACTGGTTGTGAATCGTATACTGCTGTTAGCGTGCTAATGCTAGGACCAGACAGAGCTGCCTGATACAGTATAATATCCAACTACTTGCATTAGCTGATTTTGATAAGTCATTGACAACATTTTGTGAATATTGATTAAATGCATTCAAAATTACATTGTTGATGTGTATGATATTCAACAACTTAAATGCTACCTTTACCTTGATTGATTGATTGAAACTTTTATTTGTAGATTGCACAGTACAGTACATATTCCGTACAATTGACCACTAAATGGTAACACCCGAATAAGCTTTTCAATTTGTTTAAGTCGGGGTCCACTTAATCAATTCATGGTAATCATCTTGATGTTGATTAGGTTTGACATCAGCTTGCTGAGATGAAATCCAAGAAGAAGAAGAGACAGGATGACTTCCAGAAGGTGAAGTTAAAGGTGGGCAAGAAGAAGCCGAGAGCTGACAATGCCACCGATACAAACTTCCGCTCAAAGGGAATACATCTACCTGCGCAGCTGAAAACCGACACTAGTGGTCCCACCACACACAGACAGCTTGGCATCAATGTAAGTCTTCTTTTTAGCTTTTCATTATAAACCTACATGCTGCAAGGAGTTCCTGAAAATTGCTCTGTGTGCTTTCCTTGCCAGGACCTGTTGTCCCAGCTCCACCATTACAACTCAAACATCAAACACGGTGCCTTGTTGGGTTTGAGAGAACTGCTGTCGGTGAATCCTTCTCTGTTGGAGCAGCATCTGTCACGTTTGCTGTCAGAGGTGGCTGCCGTGTTCACAGACAAGGATGGAAATGTTCGCGTGGCAGCCACACGTGTGCTCAGGTTAGAGAGCCAGCTAAACTAAAAGACACACCAGTAAATATGTCTATTTTTGACACTCTTTGCCCTCTAATATGTCCCACACACTTGGAACAGATGCCAGCTATTGTGGCCGTGTGACAATACGTTGTGTAAGCCTCACTTCCAACACCTTAAGAGCTGTGCTGGACAGTGAATAACAGCCTGTGACTTTAAGCTCTTTGGCTAGCACTGCTGGAATTTAACACATTTGTGGTGGTTGGATGACCACTGTTACAAAAACGCATCAGTTATAAAATGGTAAATGGGTTGTACTTGTATAGCGCTTTTCTAGCTTTTTTTTAAGGAACTCAAAGCGCTTTGACACTATTTCCACATTCACCCATTCACACACACAGTCACACACTGATGGCGGAAGCTGCCGTGCAAGGCGCGAAACCAGGACCCATCAGGAGCAAGGGTGAAGTGTCTTGCTCAAGGACACAACGGACGTGACTAGGATGGTAGAAGGTGGGGATTGAACCAGTAACCCTCAGATTGCTGGCACGGCCACTCTCCCAACTTCGCCATGCCGTCCCCAAAATAAATGACAGATGATAGTCAGGAGAACAGATGGAATCATAGTTATGGTGTATTTTTTAGCCAGGTCGTCAAGCTACTGAGACAACTGCACTTTTGTCTCCTGTGGCGCCACCTCCGTCTCCCTCTAAAGTGACGGGCAGTAGTATGCGGCTCCGCATTTTACTGTTGTACTTCGTTTTTACTGTTGCACCTTGTATTTTACTGTTGAACCTTGTTTTTAATGACTACTGCTGCAAACCAAATTTCCCCTCGGGGACAATAAAGATTTTCTAAGTCTAAGTCAGGGTGCTGGTTTCTCCCGGCTAGAATTTTATGTGCCAATGCCGTGTCTTAATTTTCCACATTGCTTGCTAGTTGTAATTCCAGTATAGACGGGTGGTAGAGCGGCCACGGTAGAAAGCGTTCCAGGTTCGATACCACCTTCCGCCACCCAAGACACTTCACCCTTGCTCCTTATGGGTCATGGTAAGCGCCTTGCATTGCAGCTCCCGACATCAGTGTGTGAATGTGTGTATGAATAGGTGAATGTGGAAATAGTGTCAAAGCACTTTGAGTACCTTGAAGGTAGAAAACTGCCATTTCATTTACAAACTCCAAAACCAGTGAAGTTGGCATGTTGTGAAAATCGTAAATAAAAACAAAATACAATGATTTGCAAATCCTTTTCAACCTATATTCAATTGAATAGGCTGCAAAGACAAGATACTTAACGTTTGAACTGGAAAACTTTATTTTTTGCAAACATTAGCTCATTTGGAATTTGATGCCTGCAACATGTTTCAAAAAAGCTGGCACAAGTGGCAAAAAAGACTTATAAAGTTGAGGAATGCTCATCAAACACTTATTTGGAACATCCCGCAGGTGAACAGACTAATTGGAAACAGGTGATTGCCATGATTTGGCATAAAAGCAGCTTCCATGAAATGCTCAGTCATTCACAAACAAGAATGGGGCGAGGGTCACCACTTTGTCAACAAATGCATGAGCAAATTGTCGAACAGTTTAAGAACAACATTTCTCAACCAGCTATTACAAGGAATTTAGGGATTTCACCATCTACGGTCCATAATATCATCAAAAGGTTCAGAGAATCTGGAGAAATCACTGCACGTAAGCGATGATATTACGAACCTTCGATCCCTCAGGCGGTACTGCATCAAAAAGTGACAGTGTGTAAAGGATATCACCACATGGGCTCAGGAACACTTCAGAAAACCACTGTCAGTAACTACAGTTCGTTGCTACATCTGTAAGTGCAGGTTAAAACTCTACTATGCAAAGCGAAAGCCATTTATCAACAACACCAAGAAACGCTGCCAATTTTGCTGGGCCTGAGCTCAAGATGGACTGATGCAAAGTGGAAAAGTGTTCTGTGGTCTGATGAGTCCAGATTTCATACACTAGGTGTGGCAATATTATTATCTGTATTTGACCCATCACCCTTGATCACCGAGTGTGTGTGTGACAATCATTGGTACTTTTACTTTATTATTGTTTTTGGAAACTGTGGACGTTTTGTCCTCCGGACCAAAGGGGAAAATAACCGTCCGGATTGTTCTAGGCGCAAAGTTCAAAAGCCAGCATCTGTGATGGTATGGGGGTGTATTAGTGCCCAAAGGCATGGGTAATTTACACATCTGTGAAGGAACCATTCATGCTGAAAAGTACATACAGGTTTTGGAGCAACATATGTTGCCTTCCAAGCAACGTTATCATGGACGCCCCTGCTTATTTAGCAAGACAATGCCAAGCCACGTGTCACAACAGCCTGGCTTCATAGTAAAAGAGTGCGGGTACTAGACTGGCCTGCCTGTAGTCCAGACCTGTCTCCCATTGAAAATGTGTGGTGCAACGTGAAGCCTAAAATTCCACAACAGACTGTTGGAACAACTCAAGCTGTACATCAAGCAAGAATGGTAAATAATTCCATCTGAAAAGCTTATAAAATGTGTCTCCTCAGTTCCCAAACGTTTACTGAGTGTTGTTAAAAGGAAAGGCCATGTAACACAGTGGTGAACATGCCCTTTCCCAACTACTTTGGCATGTGCAGCAGCCATAAAATTCTAAGTTAATTATTATTTGCATTATTTGTTGTTCAAAGGAAAGGTGATGTAACCCAGTGGTAAAAATGCCCCTGTGCCAACTTTTTTGCATTGTGTTGCTGCCATTAAATTCTAAGTTAATGATCATTTGCAAAAAAAAATTAAGTTTCTCAGTTCGAACATTAAATATCTTGTCTTTGCAGACTATTCAATTGAATATAAATTGAAAATGATGTGCAAATCATTGTATTCTGTTTTTATTTACGAATTACCGGTACACAACGTGCCAACTACACTGGTTTTGGGTTTTGTATTAACTTATCCAATCCACTTAATGTATATGGCACATTTAAAAAAAAAAAAAAAAACTTTCACAAACTGCTAGTTAGAACCCACATTTAAAAGCAGATTACAACTAATGACAGTCAAGTCTAATAAACATTTCACAAAAAAAGATAATAAATACATACAATAGACTGAGTAAAAGGATGTTTTAAGCTGTGATGTAAAACTCATTAAAGAGGGAGACGTCCCAATAACCAGAGGGATATTGTTCCAAAGTCTCGGAGCCACAGCAGAAAATGCACGGCCTCCTCTGGATTATGTTTACCTTTCTGCAAGTTTTGAGAGCAAATTGCAACAAAGAAAGCTAGTGCTGCCGCAGCTAAACAAGGCACCACAATTTAGCTGTATCATGTATGCTGTATTATTATCCTGTATGTTGTATGCTGTATATCGTGTATTTATAAATTGGGTAAATGAGATGGGTCTTCTGTGAAATAAATGTAATACTTTCAGAGGGAAAAGCACAAATGGGCTTGTTTTCCCACAAGGGGCGCCGGAAGTTGGGGGCGGTATGGCGTAGTGGGTAGAACGGCCGTGCCAGAAACCTGAGGGTTGCAGGTTCGCTCCCCGCCTCTTGACATCCAAATCGCTGCCGTTGTGTCCTTGGGCAGGACACTTCACCCTTGCCCCCGGTGCCGCTCACACTGGTGAATGAATGATGAATGAATGGTGGTGGTGGTCGGAGGGGCCGTAGGGGCAAACTGGCAGCCTCGCTTCCGTCAGTTTACCCCAAGGGCAGCTGTGGCTACAAATGTAGCTTACCACCACCAGGTGTGAATGAATGATGGGTTCCCACTTCTCTGTGAGCGCTTTGAGTATCTAATAATAGAAAAGCGCGATATAAAATCTAATCCGTTATTATTTATTATTATTAAGTTGGCAGACCCGTCAGCGATCCTGTTCTGTTTGAATGGGATTGTGCTGAAAACCTCAATTTCCCTTCGGGGATTAATGAAATATTTCTGATTTCTGAAATAAAACCATTAATTGTATTTATAGGTAATCATTAAATGGGCGGGAATCCACTGTAATCATTGTGCCATTTTATCTCTTTTTCAAATAACACTATCTTTAATTCCAGGTATATTGCTCAGTCTGTGCCCGTGGAACGAGTGGCTCCGTTCTTCCCCCTTCTCAGTGCCCACCTGTGTTGCGCCATGACTCACATTGAGTCGGGCATCCAGGAAGACGCCATGAAGGTCCTGGATGTGTTGCTCGAGCACTACCCTGCCCTGCTCGCGACACGGCCCGCTGTCCTCCTCAACAACTTCCTGGAGTTAATCTCTCACAGGCAGAGCAGCGGAGGAGCTAAAAAGGACCAGTATACCAAGGGGCCCACATGGGCGCTCTCTGTCAACCCCAGCAAAACCGTGACAAACCAGCAGTGGCGCCTCTCCGTGCTCCTCAGGTACTTGGAAGCAGTCATTCAATACTAAAATCTCATTACAGTCCTTATACCCAAATTGTGTGCGGCTAGATTTCTTCAGTTTGTTAATTATTTGCTTAAAACTTAAGTTACCTCCTGTCAGATAAGTCATCATTGGCTTTGAAACCCTGAAAAAAATGTAATAAAGCTGTCGTAGATGGTCCAGTATACATTTTGAGTAGTTCAATATGTGAACGAAAGGTCGACAGATATGTTTTTTTCAGGGCCGATACCAATTATTTGTAGTCAAGAGGCCGACAACTAGTTGTTCCCATTGGGTTGAATTTTGTCTTGCCCTGATGTAGGATCTGAGCCGCCGAGGATGTCGTTGTGGCTTGTGCAGCCCTTTGAGACATTTGTGATTAAGGGCTGTATAAGTCACCTTTGATTGATTGATTGACAACTGATATTTGGAGCCGATATTTAATTGCAGTAAAAGTTATTTAAACATGAATTATGTATGTTGGTAAACCGCTGGACAAGGCTTTAAAGTTGTTTTTTTAAACATTTTTTTTTTTAGGAAGTGTCAGACCAGTAGCGACGTTGGGCCTGATTTACTAAGATCCAAATACCACGCGGTAAACAGCGTGTGCAATCTATAAAATAGCGTGCACTATAGTGGGCGTGTTTCGAGCGATTTACTAAGAATGCGTGTGCAATTGTAAAGTGGTGCAGACCACCTTATAAATTGGGTGAATGAGATGGGTCTTCTGTGAAATAATTGCAATATTTTCAGAGGGAAAAGCACAAATGGGCATGTTTTCCCACAAGGGAAGTTGGCAGACCCGTCAGCGATCCTGGTCTGTTTGAATTGGATTGATGATATTAATGAGGATATTGCGTGCACTATACAGAGTATCACCCCGTAGACATTATCATTTACTGCACATTCATGTTCTCATGTGGCGTTTTGCTATGTTTTCAAACGTGCAGCAGACCTGTATTACTTTATATGGGCATTTTAGAAGCAGTCGTGCAATGCATCGACATTGAAACCACTTTTTTTTATCGCCAAAGGTGCTCTTATTGGAGAAAGGTTGCACTTACGCTCCTCGATATACAAAAAAATGCATGCTTAAATATGTTTTTTTCATAGAAGAAATATTTTAATAATTAATATTCTATGTGAAAAAACAAATGTCATAAAAAATACCAAAGGACGTTTTAATCAGCCCTTTAAGTTCTCTTACAACAAAAAAAAAATCTAAAATGATGTTGCTTAAAAGACTACGTTTAATATCTTTTATTTCTGACATATTTTGACACACTCATTATTATAAATGTATTACTAAATTACATATATACTTACATCATGTATATAAAGCCTTATTGGAAATGTTTGGATGTTTTTTAAGGGCTTTATAAGCAGAATAGAGCAACTCCCGTAGGCTCCATTGTAAGCTGATTTTTGATCGCATTTATTTACTTGTTAGAATGCATTAAAAAAAATATATATATATATGCTTGTCTTACATAAGGATTCTGAATGATGGACACAATTCCGAAAAAAGTGCAGTGCCCCTTTAAATCCTCTCCTTTTTGGCAATTCAATATTTTTTTTGTAATGTGATTTATGTAACTTAGGTGTTGCTTTTGCTTGTTTCCTTCAGATGCAGTCAGTAGTTTGAGTTATACTAGTGGTGTTCCTCAAGGTCTTCCCTTATTCATCATTTGCAGTGTTTCCCATAAACTGCCAAGATACCTGTGGCGGTGGGGGCGTGGCTATGGGCGTGGCTATGGGCGTGGTCACCATGACATCGAGTAATTTGCATAATTTACTACAATGATATGATTTTCTCTAAAAAGGCTCAAAAAATGTATACTTACTAATTAATAATAACAGTTTTGTTTTAAACGTCCATCCATCCATCCATTTTACAATATAATTACAACACTTTTATGTACATATTTATATACAGATTTGAACAATAAGTTATTCACTGAAATATATTTATTAATTGTGGTTCTTACAAAAAATATATCTTATAAAAACATAAAAGCTAAAATGTCTCTTAAAGCTCTGCCCCTTTAATTAGTGCATACTAAATAATTTAACTTTAGCTTACTACTACAACCATATTATTTACCAGCAACATAAAGTGAAACAGAGGCACAGGTGTCCTGCCACAGTCAGTAACAAATAAACAGAAAACAGTAGTGGTGGTAGATAGACACAGAGCTTCATCAAACATCTGATCCACTGAACAAAGAGCTCCAAAAATCTTGATCCTGCACTTCTCTTTTGTAAAGTAAATCTGAACAGCCGATATGGGCATCTACATCAACTATATGATTTGCCTGAGAAGCTGGACAGGACAAAAAAAAAAAAAATTGTTGCGGCCTTAATTCTTTCGTGGCGGGCCGCCACAAATAAATGAATGTGTGGGAAACACTGATTTGGGCTATTCAACTGGTGGCCTGTGAGTTCAGTTATAAAAAACTTGTTAGAGATGCACGTTTTTGCAGCAAGTCCTTAGAACCAGCAGAGCGCTCCTGTACCTCTGACAAAATAAAAATACCAAAATCAAATGGGTAAATAGAGGACGCTGGTTGTCTGGAATCTACAAAATAAGCTTAATAGTTAGGGAGAAGTCCGTCGCCCCCGGTCCTTAGCTTTATGGAAATGTCACCCCAAAACAATTCAGTTGAATAACTCTGATGTACTGTGTAGCCATGGTCTCGTCTAGTGATATTATTAGTTTGGTAAGTGCTTGTCTTACATAAGGATTGTGAATGATACGCAAAATTCCAAAAAAAGTGCAATGAGCCCACGTTTAGAGAGTTGCAGAAAAAAGACTTGTTAAGTTGTCGCCGCAGTAGCGAAAACAAACAATGGAACCGGGAAGACACCAGTAAAGGACAAAAACTGTATTTACCGGCAAAAAAGGAAAGTTTTGACAGGTAAGCAGAGGAGACATAATGTAGGAGAGAAAGGGGTTTGTGGCCGCATCAGCACTGCGGTGAAAGCAGCTGAGCACAAGAACAAATGTTCTGTCAGATATCATAACATATTTGGGGAGAATTATTGACAACAAGAGTCATTTTTATTCTTAAATGATTTTTTTTTTAAAAGAACAAAGGGCTGCAAGAAAAAGGAAACTTTTTTTCATGCAGGACAAAAGAGCTTGTGCTTGAGAAGTGGTTATTACTGTCTACTTCACTCATTATTACTTGTATCAAATGTGTATACGGTACAGGCCAAAAGTTTGGACACACCTTCTCCCCATTCAATGAGTTTTCTTTATTTTCATGACTATTTACTACTACTACTATCTACTATGTAGATTGTCACTGAAGGCATCAAAACTATGGATGAACACTTGTGGAGTTATGTACTTAACAAAAAAAGGTGAAATAACTGAAAACAACTAGTTTCTTCAAAATAGCCACCCTTTGCTCTGATTACTGCTTTGCACACTCTTGGCATTCTCTCAATGAGCTTCAAGCACACCTGTGAAGTGAAAACCATTTCAGGTGACTACCTCTTGAAGCTCATCGAGAGAATGCCAAGAGTGTGCAAAAAAGTAATCAGAGTAAAGGGTGGCTATTTTGAAGAAACTAGAATATAAAACAGTTCTCAGTTATTTCACCTTTTTTTGTTAAATACATAACTCCACGTGTTCATTCATAGTTTTGATGCCTTCAATGACAATCTATAATGTAAATGGTCATGAAAATAAAGAAAACGCATTGAATGAGAAGATGTGTCCAAACAGTTGCCTTGTACTGTATATTGTATCTGCTGATGTCATTGTAAAAAAATAAAAGCCGACACACTTAAAAATGCCAAATATTGGTCAATCTCAAATGTGACAGATCGGATTTAGCGTTTTGTTGCATTCTGGCCCACTTACTTTGACCCCTAATTTTGTTTGGGCTTCAGGCTGGGACGTTTTCTTCAAGCAGTCGTTGAGGAAAGACCAGTGGAGGAAGGAGACATGTCCGTCCCAGCTCAGGGACTTTTTGGTCTGAGTGGAGAGAGCAGGATTACACCTCTTAATCTGGACTGGGACGAGCTCGGCAATAGCAAGATTGGAATCAAGGTGTATGAACATTCTGGGAGTAAACCAACGCCACATTCAACCTTTAAACTCAGGTATGATACTGAAGTAACTGCCAAACAGTAGAAATGTTGAGTAGAGTAGGACAGTAAATCCATACTGGTACACAAGCTGTACATTGACTACTCTTAAATATACCCACGTAAAGTTGTGTTGCTTGCTGAGAGATGAACTAACTCACCTTTGGGTATTTCATGTTATGTGTAGACCAGAACCTGAACATGGTGGAGATGCAGGGGAAGGTTTGAACTCTGCTGACGCTGTCCAGAGTTTCGCAGCCACACTTGTCCCACTCCTGCTGGAAGTGTGGGTGGAGGCCAACACCAGTAATTCTCCAGCCAACAACTCTGACGGGGGTCACCTGCTGCGGCCGGACGCCATGTCCGTAATGTTCCAGGTGTTGTCTATTGTGCAACTGCTCCGCAAGTTGGCACCGCAGCAGGAGCATCAAGATGCACTGGTGAGATGAGGAGAGCAGTTGACTCATGGGTTTAAAGAAAGGAGGACCACATTTATTTTGTTTATGTGCAGGATGCATGGTTCCGTAAAGAATACTTGGGTGATTTCAAGCAGTACTTCATGAAAAACTTTCCCTACAGTCTTCAGGACACACCCAAACTTAAAAGGAATCTCAAAAGGTGAGAGGTACTTTTTTACCTAGAAGGGGTGTTCAAAGTGTGGTCTAGGGGCGATTTGAAGCCTGCAGCTAATTTTTATAACGACCTGCAGCACATTCTCCAAATACTATTACAAAAAAACATTAAAAAGTGGAATTAAAGAGAAAACAGGTGAAATGTAATGGAAAAAGTTTAAAGCAACATTTTTTTTCTTTAAAGCTGTCGTTGTTCAAAAAATAATAATGACTCAAAATCAGTGTTTTTAGAATTATTGACCTATTCAAGGCTCCAATTACTTCACATCAAAATTACACTTTGAAATTTTTTTGGGAGAAACATTGCATATTTTGTGCTTTTGCTGTTCAAATGACAAAAAGGGAATTAAAAAAAATACTTTAGCTTATGATCGACAAATAGATCTGAAGTTTATCGAAAGACTTAAGCATTGAAAGTAAAAAAAAAAAAATTATGGCTTATTTTTAACACTTTTATGTTTGGGGCTCTTTTTATCGCCAAGTATTTTAGTGGGACTTTTTTTTGCAAAAAGGTTCTCAAAAGGTTTTAATAATTTAAAATAAATGTTGTTATTAATTATTTACCTATTTGAGGCAATTACTTGACATCAAATATTCCACTTTGAATTTTTTTGGGGAAAATAGTGCATATTTTATGGATTTTTAATATGCATATAAACACTTTTCTTAACCAAAAAAGGCTTTAAACAAACAAAAAAGAAACTGAAAAAACTTATAATTGACAGATAGATCTGAAGTTGATCTAAAGAATTGTTGAAAGTAAAAATAAAAACATGTATGACTTGTTTTTGCCATAAAAAAACAGGGTTTTGACATTACAAAACTACAAAAAAACTTGATATTGATTGATAAACCTAAAGATGATCTCGAGATTTAAGTGTTAAATTTAAAAATATAAATGACTTATTCTTAACATTTTTATGACCGGGACCCCGGGACCAAACTTGAGCGGAGCCCTAAAGGTTTTTTCAGGACCTGTCATGTCAGGCCTAACTTCATTTTGTATCTTTCATTATTTTTGTATAAAGTTTTTTCCTGCGCTTTTATTTTCATTTTACTTCCTGTTTGCCTTCACCATTCTTCTGGCCTCTAGCACGTCTAGCTGCCGACCGCAGACACTCTGTCACGCGCCCACTCTAAACTGTGCCAACTTAAAGACGCGTCCACAGGGGTGACGACAGCGGAAGTGGAGCTGGAGAGACAATACGGAAATCAGAAATAAATGAAAAAAATAGAGCTGAAAATAAGTCAGGGTTAGTGTTGCATATAAACAGCCTTACATTCAACAACCAAAACAATAACAACCATCAGCCGTCTTGGATCACGTTACAAATCCAGTGTCCACTCTCGTGTTGTCAACGCCACAGTGTGTAAGACGCGGTTCCGTTCCGTTGTCGTCACCCCTGTGGGCGCGACTTTGAGTGTTTGCATCTAAACCCTTCTCTCTGTCTCCCTCACCTGTCCCTGATTGGCAACACTTGTGTTTCTTGTGCTAGTTTTTCCTGTGCACTTCCCAGGTGCACACTTCCCTGTCTTTGTTTTTGACATCAAAGTCTTGTTTACTCACACTACGTCTGTTGTCTCTGCATCTTGAGGTTCAAGACAGACAAAAGCTAACACATTGTATTGGTTTTGAAAATGAAAAACATGAAAATGGCCCTCGCATGCTTTGATTTTTCAGTGTGCGGCCCACAGTGGAAAAAGTTTGGACAACCCTGACCTGGAACATGCTGTTTTATGTGTGTGGGTCTCAAATAAGTGCAATTGTGTACCTAATCTACTTTTTTTAACACTAGATCCTTTATTTAACCAGATAAGAAACCCATTGTGATCAAGATCTGTTTCACAAGGGTGACCTGGCCAAGCGGTCAACAGCACATGTCACAGAGCAGTTTCAAAAAAGTAATACGTTAAGACATACATTTTAAAATACATAAAAGAGAACTGTAAAACAATAAAGATTTACACCTTTTAAAAACACAGGCACTGTGCAAAAGTCTCTTGCTGTCTGTCCCTCAGGACAGAATGGAAGTCTCCAAATGGAAGTAGTTCAGTGAGTTTCAGTTTCGTCTGCAATGCATTCCATGTCATAGGGGCAGCAATGCCAAAAACTCTTTTGCCAAATTCAGTCCGTACATGGGGAACAGTTAAAACATACAAGTTGTTAGAACGTAATGCATAAGAGCTGTTTTTTCTTTGTAACAGAGTACACAAGTATGGAGGTATTAAACCTAAAAGAGTCTTTGCAGTACACTGTAATGCTCCCAACGTGGTAGATAACACAACATAACAAAGGAGTGAGACAGGAGGATAGAAACATTAGCAACACTAGCATAGCTATATGAGCTACATGCTAACATCACATCATGGTATATCAGCCTGTTCGTTAGAGAAAAACGTGGTCAAACTCACAGCTCCTACACCTGCAACTGACTGCTTTATTTTAAGATGTGTAGCGAAGCCTGCTTTAAAAATATTATTTTAGGTTTTCCAAATATGTCTTGGTGGTGGGCTAAATGTTAAATGCCTCTTAAAGCTTGGAGTCTATAGCTTTTCCCCCAATCATTTGTGGTGGTGAATAAAAGCCAAATCCTGAAACCCTCGACTTTCTTCTCTCCAGGGGTAAACCGACTCCAGCGGCCCCCGATGTGACCGTGGATCCTCTGGCGCTAAACATCACACTCTGCCAGGTGATGGTGTCTCTCTGCCAGAGGCAGGGAGTCGGCTGCGACGCGGACGGAGACTGGCTGACACCTCTGAGGACGTTTGTCCGAGACACCCTCGGTGGCGATGTGAAGCTCAGCTACAGGCAGCTGCACATGCTCCTTGGCACTGTGTGGAAGATGGTGCTCACACAAAAGAGCAAAAGTGAGCGTTGGCGCTCTAATTATAGCATGGATCATGTCATGTGACGAGCTAGTTTGTGTTTATTATAATTGGCAACAGTTGCAACTTGCTATAATAGCCGCTTATAAGAAAAGACTTGCTAACTTATTTTGCGTTTCTTTATTTGATTGCAGGAGTGACAGAGGACCTGTTTGCAGCAGCGTATGCATACTATCAACAGAGGCACCTGACACTACAGACCAGATCTCTTCTGCTGTCTTTCTACAGCAAAATCTACCTTCACGAACAAGGACATTCACATATTGCCAGGTAACCTACTTGTTATCATTTAGGATAGAAACAAATCCATTTCTTAAATGACATCTACTGGTTCAAGTGAATAGCTTAATGCTGACAACATTATAAATCCCTCGTTTGAAGGAGTAAGGTGCTGTGTCAGTGGCTGGCCTCACTTCCTGTACAGTTGGCACAGCTGGGCCACCGGAATCCGGCTCTATCAGCTTTGCTTATCCAGTCCATCCAGGCTGCGGCCTCCAGGGGCAACAAAGACTTGCTCACCAGTCTCCAAACGCATGCCTGCAAGCTCTATGGTATGCCTTTCTTGATACTCAAATGTCCTAAACAGATGAATAGTGCAACTTGTAGCATGCACATGCTTAGACACATGATTCAGAAACAAGTTCTTGACCTACAAGAAATAGGGATGGGTACTGTTCACATTTGAACCCGATACCTTTAAATCAATATCGGTACTCAAAGGTACTCATTTTCGGTACATTTGTGTGTGTTAATAAATGTTAATTGTTTAATAATTAAATGTTATCTTTTAATGTACCTTTTTAAAGTGAACTGATTATAATAATTGTGTTGTCCATTTGTCATATCTTGTTGTATTATAACATTTGAGTGTCATTTGACTTCCAAGACGTTAGATGGCCGTATGGTATATTGTCTAACGAGGAAGTAGCTTTTTTTCAGGAAGCTTGATGTGTTACGTTGCAACCTACAAAGTCTTTATACTGTACGTATTGACCTTATTACACACCAGCTGTTTGATTGTTACATTTGGTTGTAGTTTCCTTTACCCATTTTGGAGGTGTTGAAATGGCCATGTAAAATCGCCAAAGCTAATTGCCTGTCTATGGCAAATCGTGTGTAAAAAAAATAGCATCAATCTAGCGCATTTGGGAAGATTGGCGCCTTACTTTATGTTCCGTTTTTTTCTACCAAGCATTCTTAGAATAGAATAGAATAGAATATATCTTTATTGTCATTGTACATTGTACAACGAAATTGTAAGCAAAACTAATTTAGTGCAAATTCATAACACATAAAACCATAAGAACATAGATAAATACATAAAAATACATAAAATACATAAAAATAGCATGCACACAGCTCACATGCACAGTCATTATTGTCGTCTTGTGTTAAGCGACACTATTGCTCTCGGGTAAAAGTCTGTTTGTCCGGCATTTTATTGTCCTGTATCTCCTGCCCGAGGGCAACAGTTCAAAAAGTTTATGTCCAGAGTGAGATGGGTCTCTTATGATGTTTTGGGCCTTTTTGAGGCACCTGGCACTGTACTTGCTTTGTTTGTGTTGAAAATTGCAACATTACTAATAGGGAGTTTGGCTGAGTCCGCACTGAGTGCTGCTTTAGTGTTTGTTTACGCGAGCCCGTGTTTAGTCTGCAACAGGACGTGGCGTCACGTGCTACGAAGGTATCAACACATGTCACCGTTTTGATTTTACGTGAGTCAATACCCGGTAGTATCGATGGAATTTGGTCGAGGCCTACAAAAGTACAGAATTCGGTACCTATCCCTAACAAGAAACATGCTTACAATCTTTACTTGGGCACAGAAAAGGGTCTTCCCCTACTGTTTTCATATTTTATACCAAAAGCAACTCAGTGCCAAATTTGGGGTGTTCCATTTTTTCATTCTCCTCCCCTCATTGTTTTTGTTTTGTATATATGGTCAATGCAAGTCTTTGCCAAATCTTAAAAGGTATAATTACTTCTTATTTTGCTCCTAAAAATAAATCATGTCAATTACTATTTAACTTACATAAGGTAGAAAATAGTTTATCTGAAATGCAACATAAACAAAATGCATTAGCTCAATGCTAATTTACTTAGAAAATTCCTAATACGCGCAGGCAATTACCGTAGTATTAACTTCATTCTACATGGCGATTTCAAACAACTAAGAAGTACGTTCCGTTTTAACAGCGGATTTGTAACAAAGGAAACACTTTTTACAAGAGACAGGACTGGCACATTCAACATCTTAATTGCAGACTGCTAGCAAACATTGTTGATCTTCTCTGACAGCAGGTTTTAATTAGCACTACACAGCAATATTTTGGCTGAAAACTGTATTGCGTTATATGTGTTTAAGAGTGGTCAAAATCAATACTTATTCATATTTTTCATGACCAATCAAAAATAATGACTAATATATTAAATGTAAACATTTTTCTTAGAAATGTAACCTTCCTCTGATTATAATCCCATCAGCTATCAAGACTGAAAGAAAAGAAAAGTCAGCACAAGCATGGAAAACAATCAGTGTAAATGAAATACTAAAATCACATTGGACACTTAACAATAACCTCTTAAAATGAAGGTGTAAAAATAAGGAATAATTAGGAAATGCTTAATAAAATGTAACAAAATAGTGCAAAGTGTGAAAGTGTAAACATAGAGAAACCTAAAAATAATTATTTTCTGCAGATTTAGTGCCAGGAAGTTATGGCTGTGCTCTAAAGAGTGAGTGCGGCTAAGTTGGTGTGGTATTACCGGTCTTGGTGGGGACGAGCACCTTGCAAAATTTACAGACCACCTACTGTCCGTTAAAAAAATAAAATAAAAAACTGCCATACTGTGAAGGTGATACACAATTTCTTCGCTATCCTTTTTAGTTTCTCTTCTCACTCCATGGAAAGAATCAACAGTGAGACAACAAGATAGCACAGCCAAACATGATAGTTAATACTGTTACCTGATTGGCTGTTAGTGTGTCACTCCCACTGATCAGTGATCACTTCCTGCGTTGCTCTGTTGCAAGAGAGCGAGTGCCTTCGCAACTTCCAGTTTCTTCTGACGAAGGAGAAAAATAATGATCAAACGTTTTTGAATGCATTTTTTATTGATATCGATTACATGTCTATCACGGTATGTATTGATATAATTTTATCGCCTATCCCTAATAAAGAGCGTTCCTTCAGAAGTTTTCGCTGCATAAAAAAAATCCCTCTCAGTATAAAAGTTCCAGTTTATCTTATTTTTGCCCAGGCGAGGAACAACAACTTTTGCTTTTGTTTCGCACCAGCTGCAAAAAAATTTTTTTAAATAAAGATCCTCTTAATGCAAGGAGCACACTGTTGTTTTTAGGAATCTGCTGCTTTTAAAAAGAACAGGCAGATTTGCCTCAATCAGATAGCTGTGTGACGAGGAGGGGAAAGTCAAGAGTCTTGATAGAAACTTCTGACAATTTACCATCACAAGAGTCCTTTTGTCCATGGGCAGCTGACATCAGCATGTGCGTCAGAGAAAGACACACACACACACACACGCTATCCGGGTGGCTACGGCAGTCACCACGACAAAGTGTTTTCTTGTATTGCATGATGTCCCTTTGACACACAATTCTTGTCTCCCTGAAGATCCACAGGAAGGCGCTGTGGTTCTTTTGCCAGCAGAGTCCCAGCAGCGCCTGGTGCAGCTGCTCTACTTCCTCCCCAAGATGTCCCGCGCTCTTCTGGCCAATCTGAGCGGCTGCTGCAACGCTGGGAGAATCTCTGCTGTCCTCGCTGGCTCTATGATTCGTATTGTACACCTGAGGTGAGCTCCATATCGCCACAGTGCATCAACCATGTTGCAAGTTGAAAACTACAACACATGGTCAGTTTGTAGATGCCAAACAAGCGGGTTTTATGCTGCTGATTCCGATACCGACCATTCATGAGTGAGATCGGCCGATACCAATAACCTTCACGTGTATTAACTGATATTTTTTTTAATTGATTTATGGTGAGTGACAAGGGAGTGAATCTTTGGGCACCTAACGATGCGATCCGATTCCGATTCATGTTGTGACGAATCGAGTCCGACTAGATCCTGGATTCAAACCAATTTTTGCAATATGTTATTTTGTATAACAATTATAATGAACATTTTTCCAAACAGGTTACATATTGGAAAAGCTCCCTCTAGTTTCATGGAGATGGCCTCAAAACATATTTTCAAAAGTAGTTGAATTTCAAATTTTTTTTTTTTTTAAAGTATGAATCTATTTAGATTCTGAATGAATTAGAATTGTGGATGTGAATCTATTTTCTAGTGCTATTCACAGTTAAACAATGTCAGCACATTATTTAAACTACTTCCTTATTCTTTTTTATGACATACAATATTTGATCAAAACAAAGTGAATAGTACACAATAACTAAATTCAAGCAAAAACTACTACTTTTTCTAAATCATTTGGACACTGAGTTTGTAACAATAACAAAAACAATTATTTTGAGAAAATATAAATATCGACCTAATCATCATCATCAGCCGTTGTCAGTCCACTGCTGGACGAAAGCCTCAGCATGTTTCTGCCATAGTGAATGATCTCTCTTGGTGTACTCTTCATGCTGGTTATTAGCCTACACCTTCCACGCTGGCTTGGTGCGGGTTGGAAGGGGTATTTTACATCAGAGATCCTTCTCCTAGACTAATTGCCTTACTGGGCTGTTGAACTTAGTCTGTCCTGTTGGTTGTCCGCGCCCCAATTACCCAAGGACCCGCTCAGCTTTATGGCGCTGACCGCCCGCCAGTCACAAGAGAAGGTGCAAACGGTTCTTTGTGTGCATTTTATAGACGTTAGTTGGGACTCACTAACCCCACACACAACCTCCCATCTCATGCCTGGATGTAGTTTAACGTCATACCCAGGACGCTCAACCTAATACTGTAGTATCAATCATAAACTGATACTACTCTTGGTATCAACACCACCAATATATGGATGAATGGATCGGACCTCGTCCTACATGTCGTGTCCTGACTGTGGCAATGCTGACTCACCAACAGTTGTTGGTGTGTCAGCATCTAACTCCAATTATTCTATTTATTAATTTCCTGTTAATATCTGCTAACTTTCTACTGTAACTTGGTTCCATCTACACTTCTTACAATTTCCTAAACACTTATTTCTTCTGTTGTTTAAAGCTGGCTAAGCTTAGCAAGCCTGCTCCTGGTTCGCTATTGGTGGGTAACATGTTGAGCCTCGTCCTCCAGTGATAAGGTTACATGATATTGATACTTAAGATACTAAGAAATGCAGTTTATTTGCTACAATGGAGGTGATTATTATTAGCTCAGGGCAGCGGCGCCACACTGTGTATGGAGACACACAGCCCTGTCAGCCGGCGGACTAAAAATGAATACAGTGTCAGCCACATGGGATCAGTGTTTTATCGGCATTAAGATGCAATGATCGACAATGGCGATCGCATACTTTTTTACAAAAATCGGCAGAAGTTGATAGATGGCAAAACAATCCCTACAAGCTGGCAATAACTAATAAGAGGAACATTAAATTATTATTGCTGTAAACATCTGAGCTCATCTTCCATGTTGTTTTATCTACTTAGTTAGCTTTACAACTTTTCCTCCTTAGAAAACAATTGAAATGATTTGGTTATTAAACCTTTATCATATGTACAGGTGAGGTTTCATGTAACATTTCGCTATTCAAGTGTAACAACAAGTAAACCACCAACAAATAACACTATGCACTCTTCCACTACTCTTCGTGCAAAAAAAGGTATTGAGCATCATGCTGGTCATTATACTGTACTTAAGTGTAAAAAGTGAAATACTTTGACGATATGACTGACTCATAGCAATGAAGGGATGTAAAGGCCTAATGAAATGAAATGTTCTTATTTAAACAGGGATAGCAGGTCCATTCTATGTGTCATACTTGATCATTTCGCGATATTGCCATATTTTTGCTGAAAGGATTTAGTAGAGAACATCGACGATAAAGTTCGCAACTTTTGGTCGCTGATAAAAAAGCCTTGCCTGTACCGGTAGTAGCGTGACGTCACAGGTTGTGGAGCTCCTCACATCTGCACATTGTTTACAATCATGGCTACCAGCAGCGAGAGCGATTCGGACCGAGAAAGCGACGATTACCCCATTAATTTGAGCGAGGATGAAAGATTCGTGGATGAGGAAAGTGAGAGTGAAAGATTAGAGGGCAGTGGAAGCGATTCTGATAGGGAAGATGCTGTGAGAGGCGGGTGGGACCTGATATTCAGCTGGGAATGACTAAAACAGTAAATAAACACAAGACATATATATACTCTATTAGCCACAACACAACCAGGCTCATATTTAATATGCCACAAATTAATCCGCATAACAAACACCTCCCCCCTCCCGTCCATATAACCCACCAATACAACTCAAACACCCGCACAACACACTCAATCCCACAGCCCAAAGTACCGTTCACATCCGTAAAGTTCATACAGCACATATATTTCCCCAAAGTTACGTACGTGACATGCACATAGCGGCACACACGTACGGGCAAGCGATCAAATGTTTGGAAGCCAAAGCTGCGTACTCACGGTAGCGCGTCTGCTATCCAACTCAAAGTCCACCGATATAATACATAATACATAAATACACCGATCCCACCTACAGCTTTCTTCTTTGCTGTCTTCATTGTTCATTAAACAAATTGCAAAAGATTCACCAACACAGATGTCCAGAATACTGTGGAAAACAGACGACTTAATAGCTGGCCACAATGGTGTCCCAATATGTCCGCACAATCCGTGACGTCACGCGCAAACGTCATCATACCGAGACGTTTTCAGCAGAATATTCCGCGGGAAATTTAAAATTGCACTTTACTAATCTAACCCAGCCGTATTGGCATGTGTTGCAATGTTAAGATTTCATCATTGATATATAAACTATCAGACTGTGTGGTCGGTAGTAGTGGGTTTCAGTAGGCCTTTAAAGGCCTATTTTTCACAATAATTATGAAAGACATGACAGCGGATTTATATATATTTTTAATGCCTTCTAAATATTAAATAAACGTAAATAAAAGTCTGCTTACAGCGGAGCCAATGGGAGGTCCTCTATTTCGCCCATAAAATCAGATAACCATTCAAAAAGTGCCAACAATACTCAATTTACATTTTGTGTCTTGAATATTTACCAAGTATTAGTGATATTGTTATTATAAGCGCTAACGCAGACAAACTATTTATTGCGGCGCCGTGATCACTTCCATGTGTCCCTGTGTTTACATCATCCTCGCTTCCTGAAATTAATGTGCCGTGTATGCCTAAAATGATCAAAATACGTACATGTTATTATAAATGTACCTGTTACTACATTACATATGTCAATATGTGTTTATAAAACTTTAATGGAGGTGTTTGGATGTTCTTTTAGGGGCTTTTAAAGGCAGAATTGAAAGGCTTCCATAGCTCCATTGTAAGCAGACTTTTGATCACATTTACTTAATATTTAGAATGCATTAAAAAAAAAAAAAAACATCCATCGTCATGGGTTTCATAATGATTGTGAACGTTAAGCAAAATTCCAAAAAAGTGGTGTTCCCCTTTAAGTCAACCGATCCCGTAGAATAGCCGTATCAAAGCCGCAACCGTAGATTCGTCATTTTATTTTCCTGTGCGCGTTCACAACATCCCGCGGTCAGGCAATTAGACGTCAGCGCTAATATCCGGTGCGACATTAAAATAAATTTCTGTTGGACAGCAAAAATTGCTTTCAACTAGGGCTGCAACTAACAACTAATTTGATAATCGATTAATCTGTCTATTATTACTTCGATTAATCGATTAATAATCGGATAAAAGGTCTCTGGTGCTCCTGGTGTCAGATTTACAAATTACTGTTACGGCACCAGAAGGTTGAAAATTCACTTTGTCCTCTTGTTTAGTCAGTGCTTTTTGTACAGAACAACAAGGTGGAGAGGAACAAGGGGCTAACTTGTGACTGGAAGGGTAGTCTTTTCACATTAAGACAGACTGTATGCAGCTGACTTTGGAATGTAAATTTCTTACTCTAATATTGATATCAATGTATTGTCGCATCGGCCATATTGTACTGACCAGCCAGGACAGAGGAGTGTGTATTGTATAGTTGAACTTCTAGTTCTATGGCGACGTTTACCCTTATTAAGTGGTCTCGCTGTGGTTGGAAATAGACCTGACCCGGCCTGTGGCATAAACACTTGATGCGGTTGTTTAGAGCCACAACCACTAGGGATCATGGTCTGGGCCTTAATGAAAATTGTTTTTCTTCCATTTAACTCCATCAGTTATAAAATAAAACGTCATTCAGATTAAATAAATGTTGCTGCCAAAGTTCAATGATAAGGTTGACACAACGTACACCACTTTGCAAAAATGCACAATGGTTAATTTCCTCTGAGCGGCAAACCCAGCATGGAACACTTCATTGTTGTCTCAACACAGACGTCATACTGTCATCAAAGCTCACAATATTTGGGAACCGGGATGGATGATAGAAGAAAGGTAATAATACATCTATTTGTGGCAGCATTGGACAAGGTTATGTTTAAGTTTCACTTTTGCATCTTATGCACATAATTGTGGTGTGTTCAATGAACCCTTTTTGTCCTGTACAGCCACTCAGGCAAATCATATTGTTGATGTAGATGCCCATATCTGCTGTACAAAATTGCTTTACAAAAGAGAAGTGTGGGATACTTCTCTTGTTGCCTTATTTGTATTTGACTTTATTAAGTGGATTTATTTAATGTTTGGAGGGGATGAAACAAAGAAAAACAAGAAGACCGAGGGGGACATAGTGGGGACCAGACAAGGATAAGACAGAGAGACAAGAACAGTACACCAGCAAATACGATACATACGAATATGATACAAAAAAAATGATAGCAAAGAAGCAGTTAGTGAAGTAAATATTAATAACACAGAAATGACAATGAACATTATTACACTACAAATGGAGCAATACAAATACTAATAGAAACAACACTATTGATCATTAATAATTATTATAATTACCTCTGTTATAAACAATACCATTGCTTTAAATGCAACAATAGATACGTGTAATGAATACTTGAATAAGCAGAAAAAAATAAGCCGATAAATGGAGGAGTGGTCTATGTTAGCCTCGTAGATTGTTATGGTAAATTGAGGTTACGATTTATCAGTGTGCCGTGTTTCACCCGGTTTCCTCAGTTTGTATGTATGTGTGTGTATATGCATGTACAATATATTTGGTTACCAGTGTGTGCGGGAGCCAGAGTACGGCTCCAGCCACCCAGAGAGCCCAACCCAAAACAGCAGGCGCGGTACTCAGGGAAAAAGGGACCACCATCCCCACGCACGCACGCACGCAGGCAGGCTAGGCTGGCCAGCGACAGGACCCCCAGAACCAGGCACACCGTGTCACTGGGCAGGCCAGCGGCAGACATTTTTTTGTTTTGCATTCTAAAGATTAGAAAAAAACACTCGTAAGATGCGGCTAGCAATGCTAGTCATTCTGCCTCGAAATCACTCCACAAATGTATCCAAAAACCGCCAACTATACTTTAACGTTCCGTAACCTGTATAATGACCAAGCTGTAGCGACATTATTGTAAGAGCGGACACTGAAGAACGTTTTTTTAACGCAATAACACATTGTCTTGCTCACACCGTTAACCACGCTATACAGTTGGATAAGCTCAGAGCAATCGGATTTAACAAAAACTCATGGAGCTGGATGAAATCTTACTTGGAGGGGAGGGAGCAGGTGGTAGAGGTGAACGGCACTGTGTCCCCCCCCCCCCCTCTCTTAGTAAGCTGTGGAGTCCCCCAAGGCAGTATATTGGGACCTTTACTGTTCCTAATATACATAAACGACATGTCATCGGCATGCGACTGCGAATTGTTTTTGTTTGCGGATGACTCGGCCCTGCTGGTATGCGGCAAGGACAAGTCACAGGTGGAGAAAATCCTCAGTGCTGAGCTCTGTAGAACTTGCACCTGGCTCGCTGACAACAAGCTATCCATACACTTGGGTAAAACAGAATCCATCCTGTTTGGGTCCCACATCAACCTCAAGAAAGTCAATGACTTCACCATAAAAGTGGGTGACATTGTTATCACCAGGAAAGATGAGGTCACCTACCTAGGTTCCATTCTAGAGGCTAACCTTTCCTGTGATAAAATGGCAACCAAGGTAATCAAAAAGGTTAACCAACGAACGAGATTTCTCTACAGAATCTCCTCTCTGGTCAACAAAAGCACCTTGTGGATTCTGGCGGGAACTCTCGTTCAACCCTTTTTCGATTACGCATGCACCTCCTGGTACCCTAGCACCAAAACCCTCAAATCTAAACTCCAAACATCTCAGAACAAGCTAGTCAGGTTACTGCTAGACCTCCACCCCAGATCCCACCTCACTCCTACCCACTTCTCTAAAGTGGGCTGGCTCAAGGTGGAGGACAGAGTTAAACAACTTGCACTGAGCCTAGTCTATAAAATCCGCTACACCTCCCTGATACCGAAGTACATGTCAAACTACTTCCTTAACGTAAATGACCGCCATAACCACAACACCAGGGGGAGCTCCACTAACCACGTTAAACCCAGATTCCGAACTAACAAAGGTCTTAACTCATTCTCTTTCTATGCCACATCAATGTGGAATGCGCTCCCAACAGGTATAAAAGAAAGGGCATCTCTATCCTCCTTCAAAACCGCCATAAAAGTTCACCTCCAGGCAGCTACAACCCTAAACTAACACCCTTCCCGGATTGCTAATAATCAAATGTAAACAAACAAATGCAGATACCTTTTCTTATGCCTTCTGATCTCTCTCTCTCTCTCTCTCTCTCTCTCTCTCTCTCTCTCTCTCTCTCTCTCTCTCTCTCTGTGTCCACTACTTGATGTCCATATCCTACCCCCCCCACGCCCCTGATTGTAAATCATGTAAATAATTCATTGTGATTATCTTGTGTGATGACTGTATTATGATGATAGTATATATGATAGTATATATCTGTATCATGAATCAATTTAAGTGGACCCCGACTTAAACAAGTTGAAAAACTTATTCGGGTGTTACCATTTAGTGGTCAATTGTACGGAATGTGTACTTCACTGTGCAACCTACTAATAAAAGTCTCAATCAATCAAAAACAGAGACCCTCACAGTGCTACGAAATTAGCAAGTAGGCCAGCTTCTGCGTCAACCGCTGAATGGCTTTTGAGTTTGGAATGCACAACACAATGCGATAGGACACCAATCTGTACTGACTGAAAAACATGATCATATTACAGTATCTGTAAAGTATTGTTTCATGGTTTTTTTGTACACAGCCAGCTCGACAGATTTTATACTACAGTTGTAATAACAAGCATGATGTGTATCATGATCAATATTATAGTGACTCACTTGATGAAAAGTTGTCCGTTTAATCAAGTTGGCCGGGGACGTTTTTTTCTAGTTAATTTTGAGTACCGTAGGTGGGAAAAGGATTATATCACTGCAGGGTTTGTGAACGCAAACAGTTTGTCTTTCGTAGTAATGCAGTTTTTTTGAGCAGTGTCCTCCTCACCAGATACAAAAAGCCTCCATCGATAAAATACATGTGCAGCAGAAGCACTCCGTGTCTGTCGGCATAGCTTGACATTTACGCCACTGTATCATGACGGTCCTGACTCTCGGCTACCGTCTCTCCAATGTTGTTCTATAATTATCAGTTCATCCTCCTGTTTAGTCAGGTTTAAAAAGGTAATGTTGCAAAACCTCATTTGTCCAAAAGATGGCAAACACGAGTTTGTTGCCGGAAGAAGGAAGTCTGTGCTATGAGCACTGAAATACAGTAAAATGACCAAAATATAATAAATATTGTACATGTTAGTAGTTATTACTTAGTAGTGTTTTTTAATCTTTCGAATGCAAAAAAGTAAATGCACTAATAATTATTTTGATTAAGTATTATTATGATAATTAATATCCACTAATGATAATTAGAGATGTCCGACAATATCGGACTGCCGATATTATCGGCCGATAAATGTTTTAAAATGTAATATCGGAAATTATCGTTATCGGTTTCAAAGAGTAAAATGTATGACTTTTTAAAACGCCGCTGTACGGACGTAGGGAGAAGTACAGAGCGCCAATAAACCTTAAAGGCACTGCCTTTGCGTGCTGGCCCAATCACATAATATCTACGGCTTTTCACACATACAAGTGAATGCAACGCATATTTGGTCAACAGCCGTACAGGTCACACTGAGGGTGGACGTATAAACAACTTTAACACTGTTACAAATATGCGCCACTCATGTGAACCCACACCAAAAAAGAATGACAAACACATTTCGGGAGAACATCCGCACCGTAACACAACATAAACACAACAGAACAAATACCCAGAACCCGTTGCAGCACTAACTCTTCCGGGACGCTACAATATACACCCCACCTCAACCTCCTCATGCTCTCTCAGGGAGAGCATGTCCCAAATTCCAAGCTGCTGTTTTGAGGCATGTTAAAAAAAATAATGACTTCAATAATAAATGTGGCAGTGCCATGTTGGCATTTTTTTCCATAACTTGAGTTGATTTATTTTGGAAAACCTTGTTACATTGTTTAATGCATCCAGCGGGGCATCACAACAAAATTAGGCATAATAATGTGTTAATTCCACGACTGTAAATATCGGTATCGGTTGATATCGGAATCGGTAATTAAGTGTTGGACAATATCGGAATATCAGATAGCGGCAAAAAAGCCATTATCGGACATCTCTTATGATAATCCAACATCAATCTGATAATCAGAAAAAATTGTAATACAAAATGTTGGAGACATTACACGCTAAAAGAAAAGGTTCTTGCGTGTGTGTTAAAAAAGCTGGTTTCAAACAGTCAATTTGTTATTAGTGCATGTAAACATGCTGAGCGTGTGTCTGTGGGGCAGTGACGTTAGGTTTAAGGTGGGGTGGGGGCCCTTCAGGAGTCTAATAATAATTAATATTAAAGACCAAAATGGGGCCACAAACACAATCTTGTTAAGGGCCACACACAGTAGACCTAGAATCATCATAGTGGGGCATGTACCAAACATGTGTTTCTAAACAGCCACCATGAGATGGCAGTAGTGTCCTGTCCCACTGATTGTGACGTCCTCTTCCACTTAGTGCATCTGACTTTGTTTCTTGTGTCAGGCGTTAACACATTTTTAAGGGAAAGGGTCGCCTCGGTCCAGCGAGGATGAGTTTGTCGAGACACAAAGAGCTCATTTGCAAGGCTGGAATGTGATGTCGTCACAGCGACGATAGTATTTTTCTGCTCGGCCGCTTTCACAAACGCTGTGTTGTGTGAACTATTTTGCTGCCGTTGCTCATATCCCTTTATCTCTGCTGCAGGCCATGGGCCCATTTCATAACCACGCTGAATATGTAACTCCATGTTTCTCATAATCTGTCAGTGAAGGAGTACGGTGGAACCTCCAAAGTTTAACATCTTTAACCGAACACATCATACAAAGTTCATAAAACATGTTAATAACTATGCAAACTGTAAAAACAACCTAACTTCTGTTTATTAATAAATGCAAAATAAAGAAAAACTTACTGCTGATACTTGTAGTACTAGAGGTGGGAATCTTTGGACGATTCAATTCAGAATTGATTCTCGATTCAACACGACTCTCGTAATATATTATTTGGTATACAAATGATAATTAAACCTTTTCAAAACCAGTTACAGATTACAAAAGCTCCTCTGAGCTGCTGGCTTTCGACTTAAACACACAGTGTTGGCCTACAATATATTTTTTTAAATGTATTTTTTACATTTTATTTACAAAAATCACAGAAATGTTTATTAATTTAAAAAAAATAGGGCAACCCTAACGCCGACCCAATCCCAGTTTTACAAAATGTAGGGTAGAAATTTGCAAAGCAAGTAAGAAGACATACAAATACAATTATAAATAAAATACTAAAAAAGGGAATAACAAAAATTAAAAAAGCAACAGTATCAATAATAATAATGTAAGGTTTTTAATGTTTTAATCCAAAAATGCATTAGAAAAACAAATTGCAAAAACAAAACAAATTTAAAGTGAGTTTTAAATTATTTTAAAATCTAGAATTGGAAGAAAAAAAATTCAACTGTGATTTGGATGTGAATCAATTTTTTTGACCACCCCTTACTACTACTGAAACGTTTTTTGAATGAATTATTGCTATTTATCAAAATCAGCTTTATTTACCAAGTATGTTTAACACATAAGGAATTGGACTTGGTAGACTGTGCTCTCTTGCTCAATGTTATCGATAAATATTACCGATTAACTAAAAGTATAAACAATTACTTAAACAACTAATATGTGCAACACTGATAAATAATAGTGTAGTGGTGAATAGGGCAAAGAGATGATGTTGTGGACATAATAATAATAATAATAATAGATTTTATTTGAACAACAAATCTCAAAGTGCTACATAGTAAACACATAAAAGCATTAAAACAAGAAATTAAAAATATTCAAAATTAGCTATATGCTTTTTTAAAAAGGTAGGTTTCTAGCCCTTTTTTAAAAGCATCCACTGTCTGAGCTCGTACATTTTTTATGAACAGTGTCTTATGCAGAGCCATACTGTCACCTGCCTTAATAGATTTGGATGGAAGATGATTCTCAAAGTGTGTAACACGGTCAGTACACACTACAGGACCCAAAATGCATGTACAGGTGTAGGGCTGGAACAATTAATAGATTAAATTGATTATTTTGTTTAGAAAGAAATGTTGATTTATTATCTGTTGCTTCGATTAATCGTTTAATGAGTGTAAGTAGTAAAAATGGATAAAATCCGGACCGCATGGAAAGTTTTCGCAAGGACGCTGTAAAAGAACGCACATGAGAGCGGGGGCGCGTGAGTGCCGTGATCTGTGTGGCGGTGAATAGCAGAAAATTTTCGTCATTGGCCAACAATTTCAATATCAACATTTTTATTGGAAAAAAAGATTGAAGTTTATGGTAAGCAGAAAAATCTTTGTTTATTTCAACCATTTTCCCTAAAATACACATTAAGGCTACAACGTGTGTTTTAAACGATTTCTCAATCGAACAAACCAAGACACGCACGTGGAGAAAGATCACTTCATTTGCTGACGTCATGCAAGATGATAGTTTCAACTTTCAACTCTAAATTGGACCTTTTAAGGCTCTGTTCATGCAAGATGATAGTTTCAACTTTCAACTCTAAATTGGACCTTTTAAGGCTCTGTTGTAGATGACCTTTTCCACAGAGTCGTTTAGTGAAATATCAAAGGACACAGAGGCCATATTGATATTTGTATGTTTCTATAAAGGCTAATCTGATGTGGATATGACAGTAACTCAGAGGGGACGAAATCAGACACACTATTCTTAGTAGCGGTGCTAATAAAATCAATTCAATTAATTGATCAAATCAATTCCGCCCGTGTGCAGGTGAGATAGGCTCCAGCACCCCCCGCGACTCCGTAAGGGACAAGCGGTAGAAAATGGATGGATGGAATTCAATTAATCATTTCCATTTTAAATCGATTCATAATTTTTAAATACAACAATTACAATTTTACATTTTTCAAAAGACATTTACTTGCTGTGCGTAGAGGTCGTACGTCAGCAACCACAAAGAGGTTTATTAATCTGTTTTGAAAAGGTTTTATCATTATTATACCAAATAATTTATTGCAAGAATCGATTCTGAAAGGAATCGTCACTCCAAGAATCGAAATCGGTTCTCAAATTATTCGTATTCAAAATACAAAAATAAAAAGTATTCTTAGTAACAACATTTAAACTGTTTCACACTTTTTTGTATTTTTCCCAGTTTGGTGTTGTTTGTAGCAATTTTTTTTGGTAAAGTTTATTTTTAGAGTCTGCCACATGCCAAGAAAAAAAACAGATCTCCCGGGCCGCACTTTAGACCCCCTTTATTAGAATGTGAGTTCATGTAAGCGTACTGTACTTTACAGTCTGCCTCACAGCTTTGTGTTATTTTTGACAAAGCATATTATTATCACTAGTTTGTTCTTGTCTTTTTTCCCTTCTTTTTCCATTTTTTATAATATTATTCTTTTAAAAAACAAGTTATGGTCAGCAAATGGCTCGCACTTTGGACCCCCCAAGTCCTTTTGAAAGAAATGCCGTTGGTTTGTTTTCCAGATCGTCTCTGAGCAGCTGGTCAGTGGGGAGCCAGGAAGCGGCTCTACAGGACGTGGAGTATGTCAGCTTCCTGTTCTCCACCCTGACGGGCTACTCCTGCGAGCACCTCTCGCGCCTGCAGCACGCCCGCGACGCCGGAGTCACGGCCGCCTCCCCCTTGTCGCCCCTAAAGCTGCAGCTCACCACGCTGGAGCAGTTCACGCACCACTGGGACGTTGCGGAGGTGCGTGTGCACACACTAGGCGAGGCGTCGGTCAAACTGAAAAGTTCCTATACCCTCGGTCTTCGTCATTCTCTCTCACGCTGCACAGAGCGCTGAAAGGGGAACTTTTATCGCGCGGCGCAGGTTGGAAATGCGTGGTTATCGTCCGCGGTGGATATCAACAAGCGCTAATGAGAGCCAGTGGCGTGATGGGAGTGTGACATTTCTGCACTGAAATTACAGTTAGCGCAACATCCCCCGGGGCTTGTGTGGGAGGCTTCTAATCACTAATTCAGCTCCTCAATTACAGCCTCAGATCCGGCCTCTCTCATTTGCCTGTCTGAGTCAATCACAGCCGAGTGGCGGTAAAGAATCGGGACGGGGCAGGAGGGGGGCGGCATTAAGGGACGGACCGTGTCATCGGCGGTCGGGCTAATGAGGCGGGATTGTTTCTCATGACGGGGAGAATGTCAACAGGTGCGTTGCTACGACAAACGTTGGCGCGTGCTCACTCGTGCACGTGTTGAAATGAGGAATTTGATTAGGTGTTGATGGAAATGTGTGTGGTTTGAAAAAAATAGGACCTTTTTTTAAGTTGTTAAAGAAGTTGTGCAACAGCTTCCAGAGCCTCAAGCATTAAGTAAAGTTAAAGTACCAAAGATTGTCACACACACACTAGGTGTGGCGAAATTATTCTCTGCATTTGACCCATCACCCTTGATCACCCCCTGGGAGGCGAGGGGAGCAGTGGGCAGCAGCGGTGGCCACGCCCGGGAATCATTGTTGCTGTTCCAGTAGAAAATACAGTTCAGAGGAATGCTAACCAGAAATAATCTTAATTTAAACTAATGAATAAATAAAATAAGGTAAAATAAATATAAGATGTGTTTAAGTTTTTAGATTTGACCATTTGTAGAAGGTCTGGGAACGTCAAGGTACCTTTATAACGCAATACATGGCTAAATATAACGATACATGCTGTGCTCGCAAGCAAAAAAGGAACACAACACTAAATAAATATCATATTTTGCAGCATAGTTAAACAGCAAAAGTGCAAAACCAATGAGAGTGATTTAGTGCACCAAAAGTGTACACCGGATATTTTTTCTTACCAGCCGCTTGGATGACATGTAGAAAAAAGGGTTGTAGGAGCCAAATTACAGTTTTGTATCTAAAATGTATGGGGATGCAGATACAACAATTCAATTACATTTTATAATGGTTAGTAGAAAAAAATATTTAGATTCTAGTCATGTTGATGTTGCTTTCTGTTAGGACACAAGTCATACGTTTGTGTCTTTTTGAGAGAGTTGTGCACACCAGCAGATAAGAGCTAATGAAGGAAAATACTTTCAAAGTACTGTGACTGCACTCACATGATCACAGTAATCCCTCTTTTATCGCTGTTAATTGGTCCCGGACATGACTGCCAAGTAGTAATCATTAATTATAAATGGAATATTGTCATTGCTAGAGCGTAAAAAAACTGTCTGCTACTTTTAAATATATTTTAACAATATTAGAGCCCTGCAGACATTAAATAACACCCTTTAGTCACCTTTACACTCTTTCAATCCAATATACACTACCGTTCAAAAGTTTGGGGTCACCCAAACCATTTTGTGGAATAGCCTTCATTTCTAAGAACAAGAATAGACTGTCGAGTTTCAGATGAAAGTTCTCTTTTTCTGGCCATTTTGAGCGTTTAATTGATCCCACAAATGTGATGCTTCAGAAACTCAATCTGCTCAAAGGAAGGTCAGGTTTTGTAGCTTCTGTAACGAGCTAAACTGTTTTCAGATGTGTGAACATGATTGCACAAGGGTTTTCTAATCACCAATTAGCCTTCTGAGCCAATGAGCAAACACATTGTACCATTAGAACACTGGAGTGATAGTTGCTGGAAATGGGTCTCTATACACCTATGTAGATATTGCACCAAAAACCAGACATTTGCAGCTAGAATAGTCATTCACCACATTAGGAATGTATAGAGTGTATTTCTTTAAAGTTAAGACTAGTTTAAAGTTATCTTCATTGAAAAGTACAGTGCTTTTCCTTAAAAAATAAGGACATTTCAATGTGACCCCAAACTTTTGAACAGTAGTGTAGTAGTGCTGACTGAAGCTGAGCCAATCAGGGGCCACGATACTAAACAGCATGCTCAGAGTGGTTTGGTCTCCTCGGGTGGACAATACTACTGAAGTATGGACATTTTTAGTTTATTTAGCCATTTTTATGCTTGAAAATGCTTAATTTAAGGCAAAAATTACTATGTTTAAAAAAAAATCCATGTGGTGAAACCGTAATATTTGAAGTGCAATGTGTGGAGGGACAACTGTATTGTGGCAAAAAAAAACAGCGTATAGATAATCACGTATGGTTAGACATTGCAATAGTTGGCCTTGTATCGAAGGTACAGTACAATACCAACATCATGCACTTTAGAGTAGTCCGTGTGCAGCATCGATTTACATGAGTCAACACACGGCCATTAGTGACTAAACAGCCGCCAACACAAGTGAGTAGCAAGATAGTTTGGCTGCATGAGTGCTGCTGACACTTGGGAGCCGCGGTTCATTCAAGCAAGACACAAATTCCAATGTTTACTGAGCCATTCTTGCAGGTGTGTGAGTGTGTTCACAACCACAGTTCTTACCTTCCTCCTTTAATGTTGGTGCACAGGAGGTGTGTCAGCGTCTGGAAAGTCTGGGTTCCAGGTCTCAGTGCTTCGACGTCGTACAAAACGGCATCTATGAATACATGGTGAGAGGATGAAAGATGAGCTCGCACAAGTGTGATGATGACTGAAGGACGTGTTGTGCGTCTTAGATGCAGCTGAAGGTGGTGCCTGACAGCATGGCCACCAGCCTGCTCAGAGCAGTCTCCAGACTAATGGACCTGACCCTGCTGCCCATGGACCCCGTGATGCGCTTCTTGGCGCGCTGCTGCCTCAGCCTGCTGGCTTTGCTGGTCGCCCGGCGCCAGGAGGACGCGGCCGACGACAGCCGCCACAAAAGGTAAGATTTTAAAATAAAACAAAACAACAAAGCTGGCTTTGAACACGTCTTTCCCCCCCCGTGTGCAGGGAGGCCATTTGGGCGGCGTGCGTGACGGCGCTGAGCACCGTGCCGCGCCTGCTGAGGATGGTCCTGCAGCTGCGTTTTGGGGACATGAGTGAAGACGAGCTGCCGCTGCTGGGACAGATGTTGATGATGCTGCTGCAGCACACGCCGCTGCACAAGCAGCTGATGGCCAACACCAGCCTGCTGCAGGAGCTCATACAACACCTCACGGTAAACCTTCTTCTGGCAGATCATTCCTAAACACTGAAGTGCTCCTGTCTACACACTCAAACATTAACACTGAATTAGTAATCAATCATATCTCACCTACTTACAGTTTAACAGGACAAACCTTGTCATTAAAGCATGTGTTAGTCACAAAGATAAAGATGGTTATCAAGGTTTAGGTCAGGCTGATTACAAAAATAAATACTAATCAAATATACTAAAAATAAGTTACTCATAAAAACTGAGCGCTAAAAAAAATTAATTCTAAATAAATTAAAAATAATAATATATGTTTAACTAAACTGTCAGTAAAACTAAATTGCAAATGATAATACAGCTTCACCACTTGAGTCTTAATTTTTTGCACTTAAAGAAACTTCTTTATGACTTTCGCTGCAGGCTTGTTCTGTTTCTTTGATATAGTCGTTACTGCCACAGGTGGTGGAAAAGTGTATTACAAATGAGTACCGCTACAGCCCATACAGACCACAGCTGAGAAACACATATTTTTTTCTTGGCCCTATGGTTAAGAAACACTGCTGTAGAGGAACTTGAACCACAGTAAACTCATTGGCATTTTAACCTTGCTAGCAAACATAGAACACTGGGATCCTAACTTGTAATTTACATAACTGAAGTGTTCCTCTAAGCCAGGGGTCGGGAACCTTTTTGGCCGAGAGAGCCAGGAAAGCCAAATATTTTAAAATGTATTTCCGTGAGAGCCATATAATATTTTTTAACACTGAATACAACTAAATGCGTGCATTTTTAAGTAAAACCAACATTTTTAGAGTATAATAAGTCTCTTATTATTTTTAATAACATTGTTATTCTAAAGCTGACCAATAATAAATAAAATACTTCTTACCATTACCTCGAAGGACAGCTGGGATTGGCTGAGCCACCGGCAACCTTGAACAGGTGCGGTAGAAAACGGATGGATGGATTAAAATGCGTGACAATGTTTTGTATTTTGAACGTTATTTTTAACACTGCGATTTCCAGCGGAATTATTCATTACTTATCGTGTTAAGCAATGTCAGCTAAGATTTATCTGAGAGCCAGATGCAGTCATCAAAAGAGCCACATCTGGCTCGCGAGCCATAGGTTCCCTACCCCTGGTCTAAGCACCCCTTTAAGTCCGCTCCTTTTTGGCAGTTACCTGTTTTTCATAATGTGATTACATAGGTGTCGCTGTAGCTTGTTTACTTCAAATGCAGTCAGTAGCTTTAATTAGTGGTGTTCCTCAAGGTTCCATCTTAGGTCCTCTCTTTTTCATCATTTGAGCTATTCAACTGGTGGACCATGAGTTCGGTTAAAAAACTCACCAGAGACTCACATCTTTGCAGAAACAGCAGAGCGCTCCCGTACCTCTGACAAAATAAATACACCAAAATCAAATGAGTTAATAGAGTACGCTTGTGCTCTGGAATCTACTAATACGACTAATAGATCCGTTAGATTTCTAGGAATGTCGCCCCTGCAACAATTAAGTTGAATAACCCTGATGGTCTCGTCTAGTGATACTATTAGTTTGGTAGTATTTTTAGTTCATCTGGCCATTTTTATGCTTAAAAATTCTTAACTTAGGCCAAAATTACCTAAAACATTAAGAAAAACAAATGTGATCGAGTGAAGCTACAAAGTGTGAAGAAAGATGTGATGAGGGACAACGGTACTCCCAGATATGTTCACTCATCTTTTACAAATGTTTTGGGAGGGGAAATATTGTCTTTTGTTGAGATCATAAGACTACCGGTAGTTATAAAGTGGAACCAGTTGATCTATTTCATAAAATTAATTTATTTCATAGTAAACTTTAACATGCATTTCATTTTCTGGGGACACAAATAGGACCGATTTAGTCAAATGTCTGTAAACTTTTATTTATTGTAATCTATGAGGTATTTCAAAAACATCCTGAGTGTTGTCTTATATTCAAATCCACATGATCCTGTCCTTCAAGCTCAAGTGTGACATGTTCGTGTGTGTGTGTGTGTGTGTGTGTGTGTGTGTGTGTGTGTGTGTGTGTGTGTGTGTGTGTGTGTGTGTGTGTGTGTGTGTGTGTGTGTGTGTGTGTGTTACAGAGGTACTCCCGTGGTGCGACCAGGGAGCAATGGCTGACTGACCTGCTCTACTGTTACAGCGTCACCGTGGCTAACGGCACGTCCACTCACCGCGGCAACCTCCGAGACATGTACTGATCCACATAAACGTGCACCTACACACACACACACACACACACTGTGGGAGCATGTTTTTTTTAATTGTTGCAAAAATAACATTTTTTGGATCTTTCACCATGCTTTGAAATGTGGAAATTTTTTTGCTTGGTTAATAAAACATGGACAAAAATCCAAAAACAATGCAGCTGATGTTTGAGTCAATTTTTTTCTTAGTAACAGTTTATAGGGACAAGCGGTAGAAAATGGATGGATGGATGTAATGGAAAACAATAATTATTACATTGAGGTGTAACTTGTGTGTTTTTATAGCACAGTTCACAAAAGCCATGAAAAGGAATGTATTTTGTGGTGTGTGTGTGTGTGTGTGTGTGTCTGCAGGTGGGCTGTCTGTATGAGCGGCTGTTGATAGAGCACCTCATTCTGCAGAACCAGAGGAAAGGTTATCTCAGTATGTGAGCGAGCGCGCCAAACGAGGAGTTGTGTACGTGTTTGTCTCACAATGGAAGAAAGGTTATCTTTTTACATGTGCCTTTCTGCACACGTAACCCACGCCCAGTGATGTCACCTTTCTCACGTCACGCCGCTTAATTTTAGAAAGCAGCACGCTTCCAGCAAACAATGTCCACTGTAATGTGAAGGCTTTTTTAGCCAGCTGAGAAAACATGCAAAACTTTAGTGTGTGTGTGTGTGTCAATGTTTTCCACGTTGGCCCCGGCCCCCTTGTCCAGCGCTATGAGGCCTCAGGTGGTAAGAAAACTGCCTGGCTTGATTCACTGCTTCAGTCAGATGCACGTGGTCCAAACCGCTCACTGGAAAAGTCAAATGTTTTAAAAGCGCTCCATAAGTGTGTGTGTGTGTGAGTGAATGGACTTACGTAGGCCCTGAGCATGTAGAGGCAGGCCCAGATGCAGCTGAGACCCTCCAAGAGAACGACCCCACATGGACATGGAGTTTCCTAAAAGGGACATTAAAAAAGATGACAATCAATCCAGGATATAAAATTAAAAAAAAACCTTTCTTCTCATGTAACAAAAATGAGAGCATGATCATAAAAACAATAATGTGGCCAATAACTTTTGTACCGTGGTTCAACACACAAAGCAAATATGGTAAGGGAAAATATGAAAATTTGAAAACATTCATTAAACTTGCAGGGGGTTTGTTTTTTCATGTCCAAAAATGAGACCTCCTATAAAAACGTCAACACATTTTGTAATAAATAATGTGACCAATAGTTTTTGTAATTCAACACAAAATAAATATGGTAAGGGAAAATGTGAAAAAAACCAATATACATACAGTAAGCCGGTTACATGATACAAATTGCTGCTTTTGTGTCACAATTAATTCCCAATAAAAATGAGATCTATAATTTGTGAAATTCAACACAAAGGAAATAAGTGCAAAATGGGAACAACTAAATATGTCCAGCTTGTATTGAAAAAATAGAATTTTTAAATAAAAAATAATGAATAAATAATGTGAAGTTCAACACATACAACAAATAAATCAGGTAAGTGGAAACTATGCACACACACAAGTCCAATACGTTGGTTGACAATGTTACAATGACCACATTTAACTCATCTTAATAAATGAGAGCATGATGAAAAAAAATATATATTTTTTTTTCCCCACTGAGGTTCTGTGTGGAGTTTGCATGTTTTCCCCGTGACTGTGTGGGTTCCCCCTGGGTACTCCGGCTTCCTCCCACCTCCAAAGACATGCACCTGGGGATAGATTGATTGGCAACACTAAATTGGCCCTTGTGTTTGAATGTGAGTGTGAATGTTGTGTGTCTATCTGTGTTGGCCCTGCGATGAGGTGGCGACTTGTCCAGGGTGTACACCGCCTTCCGTATGAGTGCAGCTGAAATAGGCTCCAACACCCCCACCCCCTCGGTAAAAAGGGGATGGGTGGATGGATGGTTGGTTGTCCCCTGAGGTGGAAGATTGTCTAGTCCAGTGGTCCTCAAAACATTTTTTTTAACCACTTCAGAAAACACTTGGTTGTCCAAGTACCAACATAATGACCAACATTAAAATACAGTGGCAGAGTAGGCCCAAGTATTCATTATAAACAAGGCAGAGAAGTATATTCAATATTTGGGGCAGTGGAACATTACACACAGTTTAAACAGCAACACTGTCTTTAGGAAAATAAAACACTGTTCTTAAATAATTAATCAAATATTTGCCGTACTACTAGATGGAGCCCGTGTACCACTAGTGGTACACGTACCACGGTTTGAGAATCCCTGCTCTAATCCAAACTATTTCAACTGTGCAATTGTTTACACACAAAACAAATCAGTTGAGGAAAAATATAAAAATTGAAAAACGCAGGTTGTTTTGATAAAAAGAAAAAAGAACACCAAAAAAAGTTATTTTTTCCATGTCAAAAAATGAAAGGACACCACGATAAAGATTTCCAAACTTAAAAAAAGAAGTGAAAATTGCAGTTTTTTTCTATTGGAGCATGATTTTTTTTTTTTACTTTTCAAAAAAATGTATGAATTTTGAACCCTAACCCTAACATATTTTTAAAGAATCTGATGGTGAAAAAAAGAAACAATGTCTGGTTGCATTATTGTGCACACTTAAATGATAGTCACACACACACACTAAGTGTGGTGAAATTTGTGCATTTGACCCATCACCCTTGATCACCCCCTGGGAGGCGAGGGGAGCAGTGGGCAGCAGCGGTGCCGCGCCCGGGAATCATTTTTTGTGATGTAACTCCCAATTCCAACCCTTGATGCTGAATGCCAAGCAGGGAGGTAATGGGTCCCATTTTTATAGTCTTTGGTATGACTCGGCCAGCGTTTGAACTCACAACCTACCGATCTCAAGGCGGACACTCTAACCCAGGGGTGTCAAACTCAAATACAGAGTGGGCCAAAATTTAAAAGTGAACAAAGCCGCGGGCCAAGGTTGAACAAATTAACCTTTTAATAGTGACCCACACAAGTTTTGCATTGAATATTGAACAATATATATAACTTTATAGTGACATGCAAAATCATAAATAAATAATAATAATAATAATTAAAAAATATCAATGGCATATCAAATACAATTTAAATAAAAATGGAATGCCTCTTTTCTATTTGCAGCCTTCTGAGGTAAATATCAACATTAACTTTTTCCACAGGCTAATACATTTGAAAATAAAATAACAATGAATAAAGCAACCATTGAGGACTTTAAACTGCTCAGTTTGCAACACACTGATCTAATCTGATGTGCCCAAGCCAGACACCTGCCATATTTTCTTGGATGCTAGTTCATTAATGTCGGGGCTCAGGCTTTGAGCTGAGGCAACCTTCATTATCGAACGAAGGTGTTCATCAGTCATTATATCTCGTAGTCCACCCGGACCACAGTCTTGGGGGCGTGCATTAAAGGCACTGCCTTTAACGTCCTCAACGAGCTGTCGTCACGTCCGCTTTTCATCCATTCTAGCAACGTGCCGGCCCAGTCACAAGAAATGTGCGGCTTCTGTACGCACACACACGTGAATGCAACGCATCCTTGATCAACAGCTGTACAGGTTACACTGAGGGTGGCCGTATAAACAACTTTAACACTGTTAGAAATACACGCCACACTGTGAATCCACACCAAACAAGAATGACAAACAATGACAGAACATACGCACCGTAACACAACATAAACACAACAGAACAAATACCCAGAACCCTTTGCAGCACTAACTCTTCCGGGACGCTACAAAATACACCCCCCGCTACCACCAACCCCGCTCCCCCCACCACCACCACCACACACACACGTGTGGCGTCCCGGAAGAGTTAGTGAAGTGAAGTGAATTATATTTATATAGCGCTTTTCTCTAGTGACTCAAAGCGCTTTTACAAACCCCGTTTCCATATGAGTTGGGAAATTGTGTTAGATGTAAATATAAATGGAATACAATGATTTGCAAATCCTTTTCAACCCATATTCAATTGAATGCACTACAAAGACAAGATATTTGACGTTCAAACTCATAAACTGTATTTTTTTTTGCAAATAATAATTAACTTAGAATTTCATGGCTGCAACACGTGCCAAAGTAGTTGGGAAAGGGCATGTTCACCACTGTGTTACATGGCCTTTCATTTTAACAACACTCAGTAAATGTTTGGGAACTGAGGAGACACATTTTTTAAGCTTCTCAGGTGGAATTCTTTCCCATTCTTGCTTGATGTACAGCTTAAGTTGTTCAACAGTCCGGGGGTCTCCTTTGTGGGGTTTTAGGCTTCATAATGCGCCACACATTTTCAAAGGGACAGGTCTGGACTACAGGCAGGCCAGTCTAGTACCTGCACTCTTTTACTATGAAGTTGATGTAACACGTGGCTTGGCATTGTCTTGCTGAAATAAGCAGGGGCGTCCATGGTAAAGTTGCTTGGATGGCAACATATGTTGCTCCAAAACCTGTATGTACCTTTCAGCAATAATGGCGCCTTCACAGATGTGTAAGTTACCCATGTCTTGGGCACTAATACACCCCCATACCATCACAGATGCTGGCTTTTACACTTTGCGCCTATAACAATCCGGATGGTTCTTTTCCTCTTTGGTCCGGAGGACGCGACCTCCACATATTTCCAAAAACAATTTGAAATGTAAACTCGTCAGACCACAGAACACCTTTCCACTTTGTATCAGTCCATCTTAGATGAGCTCAGGCCCAGCGAAGGGTGTTGTTGATATCCGGTTTTCGCCTTGCATAGGAGAGTTTTAACTTGCATTTACAGATGTAGTGACCAACTGTAGTTACTGACAGTGGGTTTCTGAAGTGTTCCTGAGCCCATGTGGTGATATCCTTTACACACTGATATCGCTTGTTGATGCAGTACAGCCTGAGGCAGGGGTGGGCATTTAATTTTTACCGGGGGCCGCATAAGCAACCCGAGCACTGCTGGAGGGCCACACCAACAATATTTCAATTACATTTTGCTCAATATTATTTTTGATATACCGTAAGATAACTAATAATAATAATAATAATTAATAATACTAATAATAATTTTATTTAACCTAACTTAACTTTATACAAATGCAGATTGCTTTTGATGGTTTTATTTTTAACACTGTCTTACACAACACTTCCTGATGTATAATACAATGCAAAAATGTCCATTTCTGCACAGGGTTAATTTCTGTCACTTATCCTGCATTATCCAACATTTTTCCACGTCAGATTTGGACAACCATCTGTTGTTAAAAATCTTTTTCAATCATATTTATTTTATACTGGTAGAGTGGCCGTGCCAGCAATCTGAGGGTTGCTGGTTACTGGGGTTCAATCCCCACCTTCTACCATCCTAGTCACGTCCGTTGTGTCCTTGGGCAAGACACTTCACCCTTGCTCCTGATGGCTGCTGGTTAGCGCCTTGCATGGCAGCTCCCGCCATCAGTGTGTGAATGTGTGTGTGAATGGGTGAATGTGGAAATACTGTCAAAGCGCTTTGAGTACCTTGAAGGTAGAAAAGCGCTGTACAAGTATAACCCATTTATCATTTATTTATTTATATTGTTTTTTATATTAGTTTTATATGTAATTATTTTTTGTTTTTATTCAGTCATTGGTGGAGCTAAGGATAATATTTGAATATTGTTTTTAATATTGTTGTGCAGCACTTTGGAAACATTTTGTTGTTTAAATGTGCTATATAAATAAAGTGGATTGGATTGGATTGTCACACCTGCCAGCTTGTCCCATTTCAGTCCTAACATGTCCAAACACGCATTTACCTATGTGAACAAGTCATTACCTGTGGTTGTCTCTTTAATTGACCGCATGGCTGCCAGCTACTCCGTGATTTGAAAGTCTGTAGTTATCCCACGTAAGAAGAGGAGCAGCTGGGCGGTGTCACGTACATCGCAGCTCTCATCCAAAGCCAGCGAAAAACAGTCAAAGTCTCTGGCCATATCAGCGTAACAGAATCCAATAAGCACTCCTTAATAAAATCTCCGTCAGAAAACGCCTTACTTTTTCTGGCGATTTTATGAGAAATGACGAAACTTGTCCTGACAGCTGCATCTCTGGGGGTGTGAAATATGGCAAAAAGTCCTTGTTGGGTTTGCAGTTTTACCATCAACGCATCAGCCTCCCTTGTGCGCGCTTCATCAGACAGATTCCGGTATTTTTCCTCGTGCTTCGTCGTGTAGTGGCGATTCAAATTATATTCTTTAAACACAGCAACCTGTGTACCACAAATTAAGCACACGGCTTTACCTTTAATTTCTGTAAAGAAATACTTGGCAGCAATGTTCCCTCTAATTGTTCATGCGTGTGAGCAAACACAAAAACTCCCTGAGCATTCAGTGGAGCACATGTGAGCAACATCACACGTGGCAATACCAGCAGCACACCTGTCTCAAACCAATCTTTTATTATAACACTCAAATGACAGGAGTCATTTTCATGAGATTATTTTGTAATATTTGTGATTTGGCCCACTTGTAATGAAAATAAAAGAAATCTTGTTTTTCATAAGCTATGGATTAGTATTGTACAATATGTCTGGGTGGGGGTCCTGCTTTGGAAATCATTTGTACCCCTCTCAGAGATCACATTTAGTTCCCCTTAAACATCCACATGTTGCACAATGAAATGTAAGCATAGGATGAAGTGTGCATTCCTGTAACTTTCTCTACTAACAGCATTCCATGATTAATATCAATAAATTAACATTATTAATAAATGACAGTAGAATAAGCACACGTATGACTGAGGAGTCATAGTGTAACTTTGTGTGGTGTTTGAGTTGTCCGACTTTTTGTGTGGCCATAAACGCACCAGTGGCTTGGTGCGATGCGTGTTGGTGACAGATGACAAGTTGGTTTTGGACTGGTTTGTACGGCAGAAAATGACTAGTTTTTCGAGATAGAAGTTTTTTACTCGTGTTTTGGTGTGGTTATGGCCGAATATAAACAGTTTTGCTCAATAAAGTGATCGATATAATTCCTGTCCTCGAAGCATCTCGATAGACATTACAATAATTGAACGGTGTTCAATTGAACGGTGTTGACGAACACCGTTAGGGCCGCTTGTTGTCACTGTCACTCAGAGTTGCATTGCAAAATTATGCAGAATAAATGTGTTTATTTTGTTTAGAATTCAGATGGGATTTGATTTGGTGCGCGGCATATATTTGCTGTGCGCAGAGGACGCTTGAGCAGTGCGCAATTGCGCAGGCGCGCACCTTAGAGGGAACGTTGCTTGGCAGTCCATGTCTTGTTGAAAACACGGCATTCGTCATCAACTTTTCTCTTTTTAGCGTCTCATCACTTGTCGCTGTGCACCTTCACTCACAGGTTACACCCGGACATACGCCCATTAATAACACTTTTCAAAATAAAAGCAGCACAGTTGTATTGCACGCACGACATAGATGTTTATTAAACTTAATTTTGTAATTTGTGATTGTCGTTGTTCACATTCACTCACAATCACGCACGCGCATACGTCCACGCGGAAGTAATACAAATAACGTTTTTCAAAACAAAAGCAGCACCGTTGTATTGCACACTCGACATAGATACTTTTTAAAAATGTTTTTGTAATTTATGATTGGCCTCACGCGGCCCGGACAGGGACGCACAAAGGGCCAGGTGTGGCCCGCGGGACGGAGAATGCCCAGGTCTGGCCTGAGGGATCGAAGGTCACGGGCTTAGCTGCTTACGTGCAGTGATTTCTCCAGATTCTCTGAACCCTTTGATGATATTACGGACCGTAGATGGTGAAATCCCTAAATTCCTTGCAATAGCTGGTTGAGAAAGGTTTTTCTTAAACTGTTCAACAATTTGCTCACGCATTTGTTGACAAAGTGGTGACCCTCGCCCCATCCTTGTTTGTGAATGACTGAGCATTTCATGGAATCTACTTTTATACCCATACATGGCACCCACCTGTTCCCAATTTGCCTGTTCTACTGTGGGATGTTCCAAATAAGTATTTGATGAGCATTCCTCAACTTTATCAGTATTTATTGCCACCTTTCCCAACTTCTTTGTCACGTGTAGCTGGCATCAAATTCTTAAGTTAATGATTATTTGCACAAAAAAAAAAGTTTATCAGTTTGAACATCAAATATGTTGTCTTTGTAGCATATTCAACTGAATATGGGTTGAAAATGATTTGCAAATCATTGTATTCCGTTTATATTTACATCTAACACAATTTCCCAACTCATATGAAAACGGGGTTTGTACATAGTGAAACCCAATATCTAAGTTACATTCAAACCAGTGTGGGTGGCACTGGGAACAGGTGGTTAAAGTGTCTTGCCCAAGGACACAACAGTAGTGACTAGGATGGCGGAAGTGGGGATCGAACCTGCAACCCTCAAGTTGCTGCAAAGGGTTCTGGGTATTTGTTCTGTTGTGTTTATGTTGTGTTACGGTGCGAATGTTCTCCCGAAATGTGTTTGTCATTCTTGTTTGGTGGGGATTCACAGTCTGGCGTATATTTCTAACAGTGTTAAAGTTGTTTATACGGGCACCCTCAGTGTGACCTGTATCGCTGTTGATCAAGTACGCGTTGCATTCACTTGTGTGTGCGTGCAGAAGCCGCACATATTATGTGACTGGGCCAGCACTCGTTGGACTGGATGAAAAGCGGATGTGCCGATTTTCGGGAGGGGCACTGAAATTTGGGAGTCTCCCGGGAGGGTTGGCAAGTAATAGAATTACCGGTGAATGCGGTCTGACCGCGGCACCGCCGCTGTATATAATCGGCGGGCCAGCTCTAGTGTTAATTTGATATCGCCTCAAGGGCCAAATGAAATTACACGGCGGGCCAATTTTGGCCCGCGGGCCAGAGTTTGACACGTATGCTCTAACCACTAGGCCACTGAATAGGTGAATACTTTCAGTACATCTAAGTGGGGGCTGCTGGTCTTCCAAGTAGGGGAAGCTCATTTTCAGCTAATTTCTAAACATGAGTACAGTTTCCAATAACTGATAGAAGATTAAAAAAAAGATGATAGATTTTACAAAGAAAATGTCACACAAAGGATTGTAAAATTCTCCATACCAACTTGAATCAACGGAATAAAAGTAGAAAAATCCTCCGGCAGTGGTTTATATTCCAAGATTGCCTATTCCCACATTTTTCTGTCAATTAAAAAATGGATTCAGCCTCAGACAGATCATCCAATCATCATGCGAAAGAAAGCCTGGTGTCCAGGCTGGCCAAGGCCACGCCCACTTTCCATGCGCTTCCAGAGAAACTTGGCGTCCGTGGGCGGGACAACGCAGAGCATTTATCCAATGATTGTCTAGTTAGGCTGCAGTGGAACAGCCTACTCTATGCTCCCCCATTGAAGTCAATGGACGCTCCGCTTCAACACTGGTTAATGATCTGCGACACGAGCACACGGAATGAGACCAAAGTCGCTGATTCGGAAATAAAGTCAAACACATATTTAGTACATTTTTAACCACTTTTTTCCCTTGCAGTTTTACACTGGCACATATTTAACATACCTAAAACCGGCCGAGTCATACCAAAGACTATAAAAAGGGGACCCATTACCTCCCTGCTTGGCACTCAGCATCAAGGGTTGGAATTGGGAGTTAAATCACCAAAAATGATTCCCGGGCGCGGCCACCGCTGCTGCCCACTGCTCCCCTCACCTCCCAGGGGGTGATCAAGGGTGATGGGTCAAATGCAGAGAATCATTTCGCCACACCTGGTGTGTGTGTGTGACAATCATTGGAACTTTAACTTTTAACTTGACCTATGACTCTTGTGCTCCACATGTGTCACCCCAGAGAATTCAGTTGTGTTTAGGTCTGGGTTCTGGCTTTTGTTAATTTACATGTCATGCTAAAAACAGCTGTTAGTTGTGATATGTAGAATAATTGTATCAGTTGTGTTACGCAAGGATATGCAATTAGCAATTAGCTCAAGGTGTGAATTCAAGCGCCTTAATGATGGACAGCGGGACCCAGTCTAAAGTTGTATGTCTGCCTCAGAAAGAGTGGACGTTTCAAGAGTACGCACGCGCGTGTGTGTGTGTGTGTGTGTGTGTGTGTGTGTGTGTGTGTGTGTGTGTGTGTGTGTGTGTGTGTGTGTGTGTGTGTGTGTGCGTGCGTGCGTGCCCGTGTTCAGCGGATCGCTCTACACTGTTGACATTCCCGCTGACAGCTGTGAACTTTTCACGATGCCACGACTGTCAGGGGGACAAACGAGTGAGAGAAGGAGGAGGACGTTACGTCACGAGGTAGCGTCGGAACACCGTCGGTCTTTCTGTCCGCTCGGCAACGTTTTCCCATCATCACCCGCTGATGCGTGATGAAGGTCAGGACTGTCGTGAGCGCACCAAACAAGATTTGCGTGTTGAAGACGCTCTGATTTGTCTTATGATAGTATGTACAAATGATTCTTTTTTCAACTTGTATTATTATTATCACTGCGGAAAACATTGTTCTCCGAAAGCTGACCCAAACGTTGAAATGTAGCAAAAAGCCCATAAAGGAATCGAACCATGCATTGGTTCCACAGAGAAAGCGGACATTCTGAAAACTGCACTTCTCGGTACGACGACAACTAAATGGCTCCCATGAAGGGTCGATTTTAAGCAATTGCTCTTCATTGTGGGATTGGACATGCTTGTCATCACATTAAACGCCAACCAAACAATAAAAGTTCTGCTCGACACAAGATTGATCTGAGCTTAGATTTTATTCTGCCAAAATGAGAGCATGAGAAAAAAATGTATTTATTTATTTTTTGGTTCACTACTATGTTCTTGGACTTGTCCAGGGTGTACCTCGCCTACCACCCGGACGCAGCTGAGATAGGCTCACCATGGATGGATGGCTAGCACTGGGTATTTAAATTGTTTAAATGCATTCATATTATTATTTAATTAATACTCAAATTGCATTTAGATTTATGGGTGGTACAATACGAATAATAATATATTTTATTTAATTTTCTATAGCTAATTTACAAATGGCTTTTTTTATATTATAAACAATATTTAAGTATTATGATAACTTTAATTGCATTACAATTTTTGGGGTTAAAATATATTATTTTATTGTATACTATTTAATGTGGTAAATTAATTATTATTTGATTGTTACCCCAAGTTCATTAGATTTCCGGTAGGTAAAATACATTTAAATATATATTATTTTTAATTTCCTAAAGCTACTTTATTAATGGCTCTTTCTTTTTATTTTATAAATGTATTTAAGTATTACTTTATTCGGATTTTGGGGAGGGTTTTGAATATATTGTTTTATTGTATTTTATTTATTAATTAGTCTTTTTCAGGGTAAAATATATTATTTTAATGTGTACTATTAAATTGATTTTAGAGTTATTATATTTACTATGTTGCAAGTATATATTTTTCTAGAAAGTGATACCTCAATTTACAAGTATTTTGAGAAACAAGCTCCCTCTTGGCTTTTTGTTATGCTTTAAAGTTGTGAGCTAAAAGGCCTACATGTGTCATACTTGATCATTTCGCGATATTGCCATATTTTTGCTGAAAGGATTTAGTAGGGAACAACGATGATAAAGATCGCAACTTTTGGTATCTGACAAAAAAAAGCCTTGCCCCTACCGGAAGTAGCGTGACGTAGTCAGTTGAACATATCCGCAAAGTTCCCTATTGTTTACAGTGATGGCGGCCAGAAGTGAGAGCGATTCGGACTGAGAAAGCAACGATTTCCCCATTAATTTGAGCGAGGATTAAAGATTTGTGGATGAGGAAAGTGCAAGTGAAGGACTAGTGGGGAGTGGAAGCGATTCAGATAGGGAAGATGCTGTGAGAACCGGGGGTGACCTGATATTCAGCTGGGAATGACTACAACAGTAAATAAACACAAGACATATATATATACTCTATTAGCCACAACACAACCAGGTTTATATTTAATATGCCACAAATTAATCCCGCATAAAAACACCTAGGTATTTGTTATGCTAGCTCCTAGCTCCCGTCCATATAACCCGCCAATACAATTGAAACACCTGCACAACACACACAATCACTCAGCCCAAAGGACCGTTCACCTAACCCAAGGTTCATAAAGCTTATATATTTAACCAAAGTTACGTACGTGACACGCACGTACGGGCAAGCGATCAAATGTTTGGAAGCGCGCGGGTGGGACCTGATATTCAGCTGGGAATGACTACAACAGTAAATAAACACAAGACATATATATACTCTATTAGCCACAACACAACCAGGCTTATATTTAATATGCTACAAATTAATCCCGCATAAAAACACCTAGGTGTTTGTTATGCTAGCTCCTAGCTACTAGCTCCCGTCCATATAACCCGCCAATACAATTCAAACACCTGCACAACACACACAATCACTCAGCCCAAAGGACCGTTCACCTAACCCAAGGTTCATAAAGCTTATATATTTACCCAAAGTTACGTACGTGACACGCACGTACGGGCAAGCGATCAAATGTTTGGAAGCGCAGCTGCGTACTCACGGTACCGCGTCTGCGTCTGTGTGTCCAAATCAAAGTAATCCTGGTAAGAGTCTGTGTTGTCCCAGTTCTCTACAGGCGTCTGTGTATCGAAGTCAAAGTCCTCCTGGTAAGAGTCTCTGTTGTCCGAGTTCTTCGATCTTGACTGCATCTTTCGGGAATGTAAACAATGAAACACCGGCTGTGTTGTGTTGCTGACTTCCCTCGCAAAATACTCCGCTTCGCACCGACAACTTTCTTCTTTGCTTGCTCAGCTTCTTTCTCCATAATGCAATGAACAAATTACAACAGATTCACCAACACAGATGTCCAGAATACTGTTGAATAATGAGATGAAAACCGAGCTAATTTGTATTGGCTTCAATGGGTTATCCATACCTCTGTTTCACTGGCTACGTCACGCGCATACATCATCATCCAAAGGAGTTTTCAACCGGAAGTTTTGCGGGAATTTTAAAATTGCACTTTATAAGTTAACCCGGCCGTATTGGCATGTGTTGCAATGTTAAGATTTCATCATTGATATATAAACTATCAGACTGCGTGGTCGGTAGTAGTGGGTTTCAGTAGGCCTTTAATTTGACTACCAAGATATTTGCTATCCTCCAACCAGCAGAACGGAGTAAGTGAGTGCAAAGGAGAAGAAGCTGACGACTGAATCAGAGAAACAAACCTTGGAAAACATGTCAGAGGAACCCAATGAAGCATCACCATTAGTCCACATCACACGGGCAGCAGCCAGCCAAATGACAGACATTTATCCATAAAAATATTGAGAGTGTGTTTGACGTGTTTCAGTTTGTTCTCTACAAACTGTACGGTGAAGCGTTACTTTTGGTACACAGACATACATATCAATTGTTGTCAACTCTGACCTCTCCGGTCCCGCACTCAAAAACGTCCACGTGCAACATAAACAACAATTTCCAGAGTTCCTATTGTTACACGATGTAGAAGCAGCTTAAAAGTCTACTCCTCAGGTTAAATGCAGAACAATATTATTACATTATTATATAAAACTACACACTAATTCCTACAAGATTTTTTATCTAAAAGTAATTTTTTTCTTTTTTAAAAGTCACCTTACATGTTAAAATTGTGCTGTTTTGGTCGGGTCATGATTTCATTTCAATGATTTGAGATACAAGCTCGGCCATGGAACCAATAGAGCTCGTAGGTTAACGTACTTCTCTACTGTATTGTTAAAGTTTAACTTTAGTGAGATCTCTTGTGGCCTAAATCATAATCTTGAATCTTTTTAAGTTTTTCACTTAAAAGTTTATAAGTAAATTTTATTTGAGTATTGTTTAAGTTAAATTTACTTAGATGTTTTGGGGGTAAATTAACTCAATGTCTTACTTTTATCAGCATATTTTTTTCATTTAATGATGCAGCTGAGATAGGCTCCAGCACCCCCCGCGACACCCGAAAGGGACAAACAGTAGAAAATGTATGGATGGATTTAGGAATTATTTTAGTTTTTAAATATTGTAATATAAATGTTCAACAATATTCTTTTATATGTATAATATGTTTTATTTATTTTTTATTTTAATTATGCGTGTTTAACATTTCATTTAAGACTTTGGAATGCTAAAATATACTATTTTATTTGCATAAAAATGTTGTAGATACAGGTTTATTAGTATTGTATGTGTTTTTGTTATCTAAGTATTCTTGCACTGTTATGTAAGTTTTTCAAATATCCTATTTGAATTGTAATAATATTATCTTACAGTTTTATAGATGTACAAGAACAAAACTCTTACCATAAATGTTTTGCAGCGGCGAGGTTTTACTCGGCACAGGTTTAGCAGACGAAGCTCGCATCTCAGTCTTCTTCTTCCTGGTGACATGAAGGCCCTCTTTGCGGGCCTTGACTCGTTCTGTGCGTCTGCGTGCGAGCAGCCTGGAGACACGCATGTGTCGGAGAACACAACAAACAAAGCAAAGTGATAGCTGGTTGGCTCACAAACGTAAACAGAAGGCAGGCTGCTAGCTTAATGTTTGATGTGCAAGGTGGCGCCATTAAAGCTGTAAAGTCACCGCTTGCCTCAACTCACCTTCGCCACGCTCGCTGGATGACCCTCGCCGCCTCGTGTCTCCTCCTGCGCCGCTCCCTGTCCTGTCCCCTTGGCATGTGCGTGGCGTTGTGAGCTTTTTCCATAGTGACATCTTTGTTCTTTTCTCGAGCGTGCTTATGGTGTCTGTGCTTCAGGGGATCCGCCTTTTTGGTAGAGACGCTCTCCCTGGAAATGGCGCTCATGGAAGGCGTGCTAGAGGAAGGTCTTAGTTCTCTGACTTTGGCCAAGGAGGGTCTGGATGCTGCTTGGCTTGTAGGGTCCTTCAGTTTGCTCACGACAGGTACACCTGGTGTTGTCGTGTCGCAGGTCATGTGACTTTGAGGGTCTGCTGGGTCGGCTGCTTTCCTCCTTGAGGATCTGCTTCTGTGGCCTAAGATTAATTTGAGAAACATTTTTAGCTGAGCAAGAAAGCTAATCCAAACTTCTTTCATACTGAAAAAAATGAAAGTGTGTAAACTTGACTAAACGCTAAAAACATGCCTGCTGTCAATGCAACATTCTACGCAATTATTAACACTCAAACCCCAACATTGAATTCTTAATCTACGGTATAGTCTTAGAACCTATGTGTCAAAATCAAGGCATGGGATGATATTTGATTAGTATTAGATCAGGCCCGCAGGCCACAGCCGTCAGCTGCTGTTTTGCACGCACCAATACTCCATCAGTGTTGGCGCTAGGAATGTTCAAAATGGGGTCCCAGGGCCCCCATCAAGTCATAAAAATGGGTCCCACAGTACATTTTTGGGGTCCCACTTTTTTTTGTAACTGTTTTGAAAACAAATGATGAATGATGATCCTGTTATATCTCACATTCTATAGTGTGTTTTGGAAAAAGGTTGTCATAAACGTTACTTAATTCATTAAAAATATAATACAAAAGAAACCAAATGTTTATGCATATGTAAATGTATTCAGTTATAAACATTCATTCACTTTCTTCTTTCCTTCATGAATCTAAACTTTACCGCTGCCGGTATTTTTTCTATATTTTTATTGTAATATTTTCAGATTTTGTTTGTTCTATTCTTGGCCAAAGTAAAACAACAAAGTTGTCTTTATTTTTTTGTTTTAATGCCATGATTTTATTAGTCCGGCCCACGTGTGCACAGATTAGGTTTGGTTGCTATCAGCACTTCAGTCATCAACAATTATATAATCTGAGAAATGGACATTGAAACAGTGTAGGTCTGACTTGGTAGGATATGTACAGCGAGCAGTGAACATAGTGAGCTCAGAAAGCATAAGAACAAGTATATATATATATGATTATTTACAATCCGGGGAGGTGGGATGTGGTGGGGGGAGGGGGTTAGGCTAGGGTTGTAGTTGACTGGAGGTGTTCTTTTAGTGCGATTTTGAAGGAGGGTAGAGATGCACTTTCTTTTACACCTGTTGGGAGTGCATTCCATATTGATGTGGCATAGAAGGAGAATGAGTTAAGACCTTTGTTAGATCGGAATCTGGGTTTGACGTAATCGAAAAAGGGTTGAATGAGAGTTCCCGCTAGAATCTTCATGGTGCTTTTGTATACCAGAGAGGAGATTCTGTAGATAAATCTTGTTCGTTGGTTGACCTTTTTGATTACCTTGGTTGCCATTTGATCACTTCTTCATCTTTGTTGGAACATTTTGGGTCAAAATCAATCCTACAATGATTCCAGATGTTCTAATTCCTAGCAACAAGCATACCATACACTGTTGTGACTATTTCCTCCTAATACGGAATACAGTCTTTCATTTTCTTCATCTTCTTATGCTCTTTCTCCTTTGTTGGTACATCTTGTGGCAAAATCAATCCCGACAACTATTCTGGATGTTTTAATTCCTAGCAACAAGCATACTGTGACGACCGGGTCGCATCGTGGTGCGAGGTGTTCTCCCAAGGATGCAGACGGGCTCGGACACAGCTTGCAGGTAGGAAAATGATTTATTTTAGAACTAAATCAGACAAGAGAAAAACAAAAACGACTAGCATGGGAGCTAGCAAGCAAAATAATCTAGCATGAGAGCTAGCAGGAAGCAAAGTGGTCGTCAGCTGTTGCATGAGAACAAACTAGGAAGCCAGGCAGAGTGCTGCCCGGGCGAAGACTAAATAGCCCTCTGATTAGCGCTCGGGCAACAGGTGCGCGTCCCGAAACGCTAACCAGAGGCAGGTGAGCAAAATCTGCCGTCATGGCAACAGAAACAAAACACACGTGACACTAAACTGTGATCCGAGCAGCGGATCCTAACAGTACCCCCCCCTAAAAGGACAGATTCCAGATGTCCCTTGAAAACAAAAAACAAAAAAAACAACTGGAACCCAAAAAAAAAAAAGGCAATAGTTCACGAGTCAAGGGCGGGCGGGGGGGTGACTTGGTGGTGGGTCGCCAGGCCACGTGTCCCCGAATCCACCGGGGAAGGGTCAGGTGGCGGCGGCGAATGGAACGCCGCCGCCGCTGGCGAGGCGGGCGAGGCGGGCGAGGCGGGCGACCACGGTAAGGCCACATTCGTGACCGCCGAGAAGGTGGGCGTGAGTGGCGCCAGAATCTCAGCAGCCTCTGAGTCCTCGAGGGATGCATGCGGGGACCTGCTTTCCGCTTGCGCCGCCGGACCACTCGAGGTCGCTGAGATGTCGCCGTGGGAGTCGCTGTCGTGGCGGCCGGAGTCGCTGTCGTGGCAGCCGGAGTCGCTGTCGTGGCAGCCGGAGTCGCTGTCGTGGCAGCCGGAGTCGCTGTCGTGGCAGCCGGAGTCGCTGTCGTGGCAGCCGGAGTCGCTGTCGTGGCAGCCGGAGTCGCTGTCGTGGCAGCAGGAGTCGCTGTCGTGGCAGCAGGAGTCGCTGTCGTGGCAGCAGGAGTCGCTGTCGTGGCAGCAGGAGTCGCTGTCGTGGCAGCCGGAGTCGCTGTCGTGGCAGCCGGAGTCGCTGTCGTGGCAGCCGGAGTCGCTGTCGTGGCAGCCGGAGTCGCTGTCGTGGCAGCCGGAGTCGCTGTCGTGGCAGCAGGAGTCGCTGTCGTGGCAGCAGGAGTCGCTGTCGTGGCAGCAGGAGTCGCTGTCGTGGCAGCAGGAGTCGCTGTCGTGGCAGCAGGAGTCGCTGTCGTGGCAGCAGGAGTCGCTGTCGTGGCAGCCGGAGTCGCTGTCGTGGCAGCCGGAGTCGCTGTCGTGGCAGCCGGAGTCGCTGTCGTGGCAGCCGGAGTCGCTGGTGCGAGAACCAGCCGTGGTGCAGGTACTGGTGCGAGAACCAGTCGTGGTGCAGGTACTGGTGCGAGAACCAGTCGTGGTGCAGGTACTGGTGCGAGAACCAGTCGTGGTGCAGGTACTGGTGCGGGGACCAGTCGTGGTGCAGGTACTGGTGCGGGGACCAGTCGTGGTGCAGGTACTGGTGCGGGGACCAGTCGTGGTGCAGGTACTGGTGCGGGGACCAGTCGTGGTGCAGGTACTGGTGCGGGGACCAGTCGTGGTGCAGGTACTGGTGCGGGGACCAGCCGTGGTGCAGGTACTGGTGCGGGGACCAGCCGTGGAGCAGGTACTGGTGCGGGGACCAGCCGAGGTGCAAGTACTGGTGTGGGAACCAGCCGAGGTGCAGGTACTGGTGTGGGAACCAGCCGAGGTGCAGGTACTGGTGTGAGAACCAGTCGAGGTGCAGGTGGCCTAGCTGGCGGTTGCGGCTTAGCAGGCCGAAAAACCGGTGGTGGCGGCCGGGCAGGAGGTTGTGGCTTAGCCCGCCGAAGGACAGGTGGCGGTGGCCGAGCAGGAGGTTGCGGCTTAGCACGCCGTTGTGCCACCCCACTCGCACAGCTCCCAGTACTAGCCCCCCCCTCAAAAAGCGGATCCCAGACGCGTTCCTTGCGGATTGGAACCGTCTTCAAGGGTGGGTGGAGGGTGGTCAGGGGGAGGGTAGAATCCTCTCCTCTAAATTGTCCAAACTGTCTATTGTCACCCCACACTTGAGACTGGGACTGACTAGATTTAGTCCTTAAAAAAATGTCCTGATAATGATTAATCGCAGAGTTAAGGTTACTTGAAAATGGCTGGCAGGAAGAATTGACATGATGTCTAAAAAAGTCCTTGTCTATGACGTCATCCAAAGTGGGCGGGATGACGTCATCCGTGTGGGTCTCTAGCTGACTGACAGCCCAATCGGTGAAATGTTTGGCAAAGTGGTCAATTGGGTTGCCAAACATTTGAGGAGGGGAATCTTGGGCTGAATATTGCTTACTGTGTACCGGTGGAGGAGTCTGTGGGAGTGGCGCGTCTTTGCAGCGAAGTGAAGACCTCGTTGACGGCTTCCGTCTTCGCTGACGCGTCCGGTGGTGCGGAGGTGTGGCGTTGTCCTCGGGCCAAACGGAGTGGATTGGGACCAACTTTCCGTTAGGACCCCAGATCAGGTCCTGGCGCTCCGAGGGGGAATAGCGGAGAGTCTCCGCCTCCATTGCTCGCAACACCATCCACGCACCTTCGTCCATCTCCTCCGACGTGCTCGTTGCGGGAGAACTTCTTGCTGCTGGCTTCCTACTGTGACGACCGGGTCGCATCGTGGTGCGAGGTGTTCTCCCAAAGATGCAGACGGGCTCGGACACAGCTTGCAGGTAGGAAAATGATTTATTTTAGAACTAAATCAGACAAGAGAAAAACAAAAACGACTAGCATGGGAGCTAGCAAGCAAAATAATCTAGCATGAGAGCTAGCAGGAAGCAAAGTGGTCGTCAGCTGTTGCATGAGAACAAACTAGGAAGCCAGGCAGAGTGCTGCCCGGGCGAAGACTAAATAGCCCTCTGATTAGCGCTCGGGCAACAGGTGCGCGTCCCGAAACGCTAACCAGAGGCAGGTGAGCAAAATCTGCCGTCATGGCAACAGAAACAAAACACACGTGACACTAAACTGTGATCCGAGCAGCGGATCCTAACACATACCATGCACTTTTATGACTATTCTGTCTAGAGATGTCCGATAATATCGGCCTGCTGATATTATCGGCCGATAAATGCTTTAAAATGTAATATCGTAAAATATCGGTATCGTTTTTTTATTATCGGTATCGTTTTTATTTATTCATTTTTTTTATCTTTTTAAATTAAATCAACATAAAAAACACAAGATACACCTACAATTAGTGCACCAACCCAAACAACCTCACTCCCCCATTTACACTCATTCACACTCATTTACACAAAAGGGTTGTTTCTTTCTGTTATTAATATTCTGGTTCCTACATTATATATCAATATATATCAATACAGTCTGAAAGGGATACAGTCCGTAAGCACACATGATTGTGCGTGCTGCTGGTCCACTAATAGTACTAACCTTTAACAGTTAATTTTACTAATTTTCATTAATTACTAGTTTCTATGTAACTGTCTTTATATTGTTTTACTTTCTTTTTTATTCAAGAAAAGGTTTTTAATTTATTTATCTTTTTTTTTTTTAAAAGGACCTTATCTTCACCATACCTGGTTGTCCAAATTAGGCATAATAATGTGTTAATTCCATGACTGTATATATCAGTATCGGTTGATATCGGTATCGGTTGATATCAGTATCGGTAATTAAAGAGTTGGACAATATCGGAATATCAGATATCGGCAAAAAGCCATTATCGGACATCGCTAATTCTGTTTTAATACGGCCAACATCCTTTCATCTTCGTACAATTTCCTCATCATTGGAAATTGTGATGTATCATGTTGTAATTGTATGCATGAACTTAAACCATAAACCATACACCATTGTTGGCATATTTGAAGTCAAAATCAATCCCAAAATGATTACCGTATTTTTCGGATTATAAATCGCTCCGTAGTATACGTCGCACCGGCCGAAAATACATAATAAAGATGGAAAAAAAACATATATACGTCGCACTCGAGTATAAGTCGCATTTTTGGGGGAAATATATTTGATAAAATCCAACACCAAGAATAGACATTTGAAAGGCAATTTAAAATAAAGAAAGAATAGTGAACAACAGGCTGAATAAGAGTACGTTATATGATGCATAAATGTGTCTGGTATGTTAATGTAACATATTATAGTAAGAGTCATTCAAATAACTATAACATATAGAACATGCTATACGTTTACCAAACAATCTGTCACTCCTGATCGCTAAATCCGATTAAATCTTCTTCCTCATTGTCGCTCCTCGTATACGCCGCTTCCTTTCTTTCTGCTGCTCGATCACCGTTTTCTGCTGCATATTTCACTACGTCCAGCTTTTAATCTGCAGTATATGATTTCCTTTTCGGTGCCATTTTTGTTCAGCCCTTCTCAGTTTTTACGAGTTACCGCCAATGTAGAAATTATCCATTTTAATAACTACGGACATAGTAGCAGTTAGCATCCCATGACCCACAATGCACTTCTGCCATAATGCACAATGCACTTCTGCCATGACACTCCCCCGCCGAATTATGATAATAATAATAATGGATTAGATTTTATATCACGCTTTTCTATTGTTAGATACTCAAAGCGCTCACAGAGAAGTGAGAACCCATCATTCATTCACACCTGGTGGTGGTAAGCTACATTTGTAGCCACAGCTGCCCTGGGGTAGACTGATGGAAGCGAGGCTGCCAGTTTGCGCCTACGGCCCCTCCGACCACCACCTATCATTCATTCATCATTCATTCACCAGTGTGAGCGGCACCGGGGTCAAGGGTCTTATTGGTTGACGTGTGTGTGACGATTGCGGACATTTGCTTCGTCTCTTACGCGAATGAGATAAATAATATTATTTGATATTTTACGGTAATGTGTTAATAAGTTCACACATAACTCGCTCCGGAGTATATGTCGCACCCCCGGCCAAACTATGAAAAAAACTGCGATTTATAATCCGAAAAATACGGTATATGTATTTTCATTCTCAGCAACTAGCACTGTTGTGACTATTCCATCCTACCACAGCCAACAGCCGGGTCTACTGCTTTACAGTATAACGTGTTTTGAGTTTAACGTAGGCTACCGTGAACATCATGTTGGCTCATGTAAATAAACAAACCAGCAAACAGACTAACAAACAATTAAAAGATAAAAAATAATGGCAAAACTTGCTGCAGTACAACTGTATGATTGTACCTTTGTGTCTCTCCTCTTTGCTCTTCTTCCGTTCAGGTTTAGCCGGTTTTGATGTTGCCACCGGTGAGTCGTTCACCGATAAATCCGCCATCAGGTTCTCAAAGGAGAGGTTCTTCAGCTCCGTCGTCTCCAATGACAATTTTTGGTCGTCCGTCGTGGTTTGAGAGATTTGCAGCTCGGCTTCTCTCCTCCGCAGTTCCTCCTCTCGCTTTCTGGACGCAAGCGAAAAGCAGTGACGCCTAAACATGTCAGTTTGCAGACATAGCTTAGGTCAAGGGTGTCCAAAGTGTGGCCTGGGGGCACATTCTAAAAATACAATTACAAAAAAACAAATTACTAGTGGAATAAAAAAGCATGCAAGTGTCAAAAAATTAAATTCTGCCACTGATTGTTCTTCTTTTAAACTGTCATTGAAAAAATAATAATACATCAAAATCAACGTTGTTATTATGGTGGAAAAAACTAATACCCGGTAATTTTGTTAGGTTTTTTGCTATAAAAACAGGGTTTTCTTTGACAAAAAAAAAATATATATATATTTGAGAATCACTGCTCTGTGTGTGTATATATACATATATATATATATATATATATATATATATATATATATATATATATATATATATATATATATATATATATATATATATATATATGTATATATAAAATTTTTATATATATATATATATAAAAAATGTTTATATATATATATATATAAAAATTTTATATATATATATATAAACATTGCATATATACATATATATATATATATATATATATATATATATATATATATATATATATATATATATATATATATATATATATATATATATATATATATATATATATATATATATGTATATATACACACACATAGAGCAGTGATTCTCAAACTGTGATACATGTGCCACTAGTGGTATGCCGAAGAATCGCTTGATCAAAGTACTATGTATCATTTTCTAATATTAAAGGCCTACTGAAATGAAATTTTTTTACTTAAACGGGGATAGCAGATCCATTCTATGTGTCATACTTGATCATTTCGCGATATTGCCATATTTTTGCTGACAGGATTTAGTAGAGAACATCGACGATAAAGTTCGCAACTTTTGGTCGCTGATAAAAAAAGCCTTGCCTGTACCGGAAGTAGCGTGACGTAAAAGGTTGAAAGGCTCCTCACATTTCCCCATTGTTTTCAATGCAGCGAGAGCGATTCGGACCGAGAAAGCGACGATTACCCCATTAATTTGAGCCAGGATGAAAGATACGTGGATGAGGAAACGTGAGAGTGAAGGACTAGAGTACAGTGCAGGACGCATCTTTTTTCGCTCTGACCGTAACTTAGGTACAAGCTGGCTCATTGGATTCCACACTCTCTCCTTTTTCTATTGTGGATCACGGATTTGTATTTTAAACCACCTCGGATACTATATCCTCTTGAAAATGAGAGTCGAGAATGTGAAATGGACATTCACAGTGACTTTTATCTCCACGACAATACATCGGCGAAACACTTTAGCTACGGAGCTAACGTGATAGCATCGGGCTTAACTGCATATAGAAACAAAAGAATTAAGCCCCTGACTGGAAGGATAGACAGAAAATCAACAATACTATTAAACCATGGACCTGTAACTTTACGGTTAATGCTTTCCAGCCTGGCGAAGGTTAACAATACTGTTGCTAACGACGCCATTGAAGCTAACTTAGCAACGGGACCTCACAGAGCTATGCTAAAAACATTAGCTATCCACCTACGCCAGCCAGCCCTCATCTGCTCATCAACACCCGTGCTCACCTGCGTTCCAGCGATCGACGGTGCGACGAAGGACTTCACCCGATCACCGATGCGGTCGGCGGCTAGCATCGGATAGCGCGTCTGCTATCCACCTCAAAGTCCCCCTGTTTGTGTTGCTGCAGCCAGCCGCTAATACACCGATCCCACCTACAACTTTCTTCTTTGCAGTCTTCATTGTTCATTAAACAAATTGCAGAACATTCACCAACACAGATGTCCAGAATACTGTGGAATTTTGAGATGAAAACAGAGCTTTTTTGTATTGGATTCAGGGCGTCCGAATACTTCCGTTTCAACGATTGACGTCACGCGCATACGTCATCATACATAGACGTTTTCAACCGGAAGTTTAGCGGGACATTTAAAATTGCACTTTATAAGTTAACCCGGCCGTATTGGCATGTGTTGTAATGTTAAGATTTCATCATTGATATATAAACTATCAGACTGTGTGGTCGGTAGTAGTGGGTTTCAGTAGGCCTTTAAGTTACTGTTCAAACTGTGTAATGTTACAGTGGCCAAAATATCAAAATATACTTGTTAAATAAAACCTGTGCCTTGTTTTTAATGAATACTCGGGCCTACTACGCTACTGTATTTTTATGTTAGTCATTATGGTGGTACTTAGAGAGGCAAGCTTTTTCTGAGGTGGTAGTTGATGAAAAAAGTTTGAAAACCACTGGTCTTGAGATTTGAGTGTTGAAAGTAAAAAAAAGAAAAAAATAATATTGTTGTATGACTTTCTTTTATGACACAGACCATTTCAGGTCACCGGGAATTTTAACATTTCCAAAACTTGAAGGGAGTCCTAAGGGTTAAACAATATATTTATATATTGTGTTGGTTTTGAGTTCGAAAAATATTAAAACTGCAGCCGCATCCTTTGATTTTTCAGTCAGCCCTCAGTGGAAAAAGTTTGGACACCCCTAGCTGAGATTGATGTGTTCCATGGTCCAGAGTAGACACAGGTAGAACGACAATCAGTGGCAGGGCTGCGTAAAGTCACTCTTCTATTCCCAAACTGTTGAACACGAAGGTGAAAAATGTACAAAATATGCACTCTCTATTTTTTTTCTTGACGAATGCACCACATGGTGCCACTGTTTTTAAACTAAAGTTGAAATTGATTTGAACATTTTCACACATGCCCTTTACCACACTCACTGTAACTTTAGGGCGGGGGTCAGCAACCCACGGCTCTAGAGCCACATGTGGCTCTTGAGCGGCGCCCTGGTGGCTTCATGGAGCTTTTTCAAAAATGTATGGAAATGGAAAAAAATGGGGTGAAAAATATGTTTTTTGTTGTAATATGGTTGCTTAGGAGGACAAAGGCGACACAAACCTTCCTAATTGTTAGAAAGCCCACAGTTTAATATGTTTGTGTTTATGCTTCACTGATGAGAGTATTTGACGACCGCCGTTTTGTCCTACTAATTTCAGCGGCCCTTGAACTCACCGTTGTGTGGGATGTGACTCAACAGTTTGTTTACATGTATAACTTTCTCTCACACTGCCACAGAAAGACGTGCTTTATGCCACTCCTCCTTTGTTTCATTTTGTCCACCAAATGTTTTATACTGTGTGTGAATGCACATAGGTGAGTTTTGTTGATGTTATTGACTTGTTATGGAGTGCTTTAGGCATATTTGGTCACTGCAAGACTGCAAGTAAATCGATACTAACATGCTATTTAGGCTAAAATAAAATGTGAGCAATATTGATCAAGCAAAATGCCGGAATTTAGCAACAAATTGTCCCTAAGTCATTGAGTATTTTTCTGATGATGATGATGACACATTGAGGTTCTGTATCACATGTATGCTAGCATGTCTTACAAAGCTTTTTCATCACAACCCATATGGGTTTTGTTTTTGTTTTTAGAATAAATGTGTGTCACAAAGTGGATGAAGAATAAAAGTAAGCAAATGACAAGGAGCCAGAGCATGGAGACAGGGGGAAGACGTATGCGTGTACAGAGACGACAGAAAGAAAGACGGATATGAGCAAAGTGTGACTGCTCCTATGTGAGCCAGAGGACAAAACAAATAAGACAAAGACAAAGTGTCGTCTCTCACTTGGCTGCGTCTTTACGTAGCTGCTCGTGCCTCATGAGAAGCTGCTTCCTCTCCCTAAAGGCTTTGCGGACTGTGTAGCCCTTGTAGACGGCCTGGATGGAGGCGGCGGCGATATCTTGGATGGCGGCGATGGACAGAGCGCCATGCTCCAACATGAATTGAGTCACCTCGCTGTGGCCCCCCAGTAGAGCGTAGTCCAGCGGCGTGTACCTACGCATGGAGTCACCCTTGTCAGGCACGCATCCGTCATTTGTGACATCATCATCAGCATTATCGCTGTCATCAAAGCGTCACCTCTCCTCCGTGTGCTCCAGGTGATTAGGGAAGGTGTTGTAGCCCAACAGCATCTTTACCGCATCCAGGTAGCCATTGTTGCAGGACCAGTGCAGAGCAGTCCGACCCTGTGCAAATAAACTCAGTATGAAATAAAACACCAAGTACTGTAGTCTGTCTATGTAGAGCAGTCCGTGGATCGATTGGTACCGGTCCATGGATCGATTGGTACCGGGCCGCACAAGAAATTAAAAAATAAATAAATAAATAAATACATTATTTTATTTTTTATTAAATCAACATAAAAAACACAAGACACACTTACAATTAGTGCACCAACCCAAAAAACCTCCCTCCCACATTTACACTCATTCGCACAAAAGTGTTGTTTCTTTCTGTTATTAATATTTCTGGTTCCTACATTATATATCAATATAGATCAATACAGTCTGCAGGGATACAGTCCGTAAGCACACATGATTGTATTTTTTTATGACCAAAAAAATAATAATAATTAAAAAAAAACATATGTGCTGTTTTAAAAAAAAACAAAAACATAACCCCCCGGTCCTTGGGACAAATTTTCAAGCGTTCCGCAGTTACAAAAAGGTTGGGGACCACTGATGTAGAGGAACCAAAAACAGTCTGACATAAAAAAAAACAAAAAACAACAACTTTGTAATAGTATTTTTGACATCATTGCAGCAATTTTATTTAAAAAGAAAAAACAGCTAAATACATTTGAAAGTTTAAAAGGATATTATATGTTGATTTAAAATTTTTGTAAATATCCACTCATCCATTTTCTAGCGCTTGTCCCTTTCAGGTTGCAAGGGGTGGCGGCATGGCCGTAACTACCATTGAGGACACTGAGGTCATGTCCTCTGTATTTTTTTAGGTGACAAAAGGATGATGATATGACTGACTGTAAATGTACTTTGAGTAGGACATCGTGTGCGCTGTACATCACCATGCGGTAGATCATCCTCTCTCAATATACGATCTTTGGTCATGCACAGCCCGCTCAGACTCCAACAATGTAACGCAAAGAAATACCTTTTTACTTTAAACATTATCCGTTTCGAAATGTGCTGTCAACATAACGTTAACATTAAATCATACTGATGTAACTATAGTTGCTTTCACCTGAATGAAATTGATGTGAAACGCAGTCGGTATAATGCTGTCGTCGTGTCAGTCAGGTGCCGCCTCGCCCTAAATGCAGAACACGCGCTCTCATAGGGTTTTGCGATCATTGTGGGGGCATTTTGCGTGAAGAAGCACATTAAAATGTAGATAATTTAATGACAAGGCACTTCATATATTATTTTACCCCAAATGTATTCCTAGTCACGTCATGCTGTGTCACTGATTAAAATATGAAGACAACATTTCCTCTCTCATTTCTGTTGGCTCCGTGGCAGACGTCATAAGTACTTGAAGTGCAAAGCAGAAGATCTTAAATTCGAACCCTGGTCGTGGTTGAAAATTTGGTATGTTTTTTATATTTGTGTTTTAATGATGTTAAAATTGTTTAGTATGCTAAACTTCAGGATATTAATAAAAAAAGCGGACTGTTAAAAAAACTTGCTTATCATCAAATATGTTAGATGAGTGATACATATTTATAGCTCAATTAAAGCTAGTTACGGCCCTGGGTGGCGGTGGAGGGATGAGTAATGAATAATGATAGAAATAATAATAAAAATGATGATAATGATAAAAATGACGGTACTAATTACCCTCTATTCTTATATCACCTTATTATTAGTATTATCATTAATAATAATAATATTACAGCACTAATGAGTTATTTATGCATTCTGAGCTAACTAGAAGCATCAACGGATCAGCAGACTCACTGTTCTGTATTAAATATAAAATATGGTGGATACTAAATGAATGAAAAAATTAAAATGAGTAGTCCTAACACTAATGTCTAAAACTACCAATTTTAATATGACTGTATAGTAAAATATTGCATTGCTCTGAAAAGATCTCGTGTTTTTAGTTGTACATGTTCACCAAGTTTATATGAATAAACTATTATTATACACTT